>NC_054564.1:3082687-3254328 GCF_017654505.1 Polyodon spathula | reverse complement strand
AAGTATACCTGCAACATTGGTCCTGAGCGAGCGTGTGTTCAGCAAAGCAGGGATGCTTGTGAACAAACTCCACTCTTCTTTGAAACCAGAGAATGTGAATGCCATAATATTTCAGAATAAAAACAAAATATAAGCTCTGGAGAGAGCACAGACTTTATTACATTGCTCTTGTAAATAATTATTCTTTTGTGCCCCGTTGGAGTTTTTTTTTTTCCCTCTACTCCGGTTGTTTTCAAGACATCTTAAGGTAAGACAGTAATATATTTAATGTTTTATTAACTTTTTGTGGGGAACCTCGCCGACAGTGTGACTAGACATAAATAATTAGAAATGTGTAGTTTTAAGTTCAGCTGGAGAAACGTTTACTTTTTGTGATTATATTTGATGAAAACATATGCACTTATTATTTACACATTTCTTTTGAGTTATGAATAAACAATGCATCGGGTCTTTATGAAAACGATGCTCAATAGTTGAAAAAACACTATCGCCCAGCCCTAATAAGTTGTATTATTTTTTTCTTTTGTTTTTAATATATATTTTTTAATTCTGTTAACTGTTGCTTGATTAAAATAAATACAAATAACAATAATGAATGTATTGGCATTTACTTGAACAACGTAGCCTGAAAGTGAAAGTCCAGTACATGAATATCAAGTTATAGGTGTGTGAAATGAAAAAACATGGGCTGGGTTTACATGCACGTGAAAATCGACTCTACAGTCATGACTGTGTGACGTCACGCGACTACATCGTGAAACAGCAAAAGAACGCTCTTTTGGCACACAATTTTAAGGGCAGGGTCAATCGCTTTCTCACGATAAAAATAGCTGTAAAAACCCATGTAAACCAGAGCAGGAATCAGGCTCGTGGCTCACGAGATTTCAGCAGTCAAGATCCAGGTTTTCTGACTCAATCTCACATATTCTCCAGTAGAAAGGCCGTACAAAACACACACATGCACGCACACACACACAAATTGTACGTTTATGGACTACCTTAACACCAGAACTGCCGACGGCAGTCATTATCACAGTCAGTTTTATAATGAAAAACTAATAAAATAAAAATTTCAAAAGAAACTAGTTTGTAAACAGATGTATGTACATACAAAACTGTAAAATCAAAAGCAGTATTTAATCTAAAATGAAAGTAACATATGATTTGTCTTGTGTATGTGTGTGTCACTCGCAGCACAGCACAGAATCCTGGTTGAGCTTTGCAGTTTTCTAATCGAAATATTTCTGCTGAAGCGCTGTGGCTTCAAGATTAAATCTCTCCTACTGATATTTTCCCCGGTGCATTCCTTGCACAAAACGAAGGAATTGATGGCTGCCAGGTCCAGTAGAGTGTGTGTGTGTGTGTATATATATATATATATATATATATATATATATATATATATATATATATATATATATATATATATATTATGATATTATATATATATATAATACACACACATATATAATATATATGTGTGTGTGTGTGTATATAAAAAAAAATTGAATATTGTAGGTTTTATTCAAAATAAAAACATGTATTATAAAAGGCAGTTCTAGTGTTATTGAAATTTAACTTCTAGATGTTCCACAAACACACACACACAAATTCTAGGTATTAAAACTTGTACTTAGTAGAAATTATATTTTCTATAATCGTGTGTGTGTTGGAAAGGTAACCAGACAAACAAGTAGCTAATGCACAGCGTAATTCAGAATTTCGCAGGCCCAAAGAGCTATTTTTGGCAAACCTTTGATCTTATTTTCAACAGTGGTTTTCAGAACTAACTGATCGATATTGATTGCTGCAGGGTGCCCTGTATTGTACTGAACCCGATGTATGTCAAAGGCATTGCCCAGCAGGCTGTGAGTGACTAATTGCTTTCAAAATTTTATGGCATATGTGGGAGGGTTTAGTGTCTTTAGAAACACTGTAAATCCATAAGCATTACATTTGCGATCAAAATATTTGTCGAATCACAGCCAAATGATTCTCCAGAATGCTCCAGAAATGTTGCTGACCTGTTGCAATATACAACATATGTATTGTTAGTGTAATTTGATATTCGAACCAAATTTTTATTTATTTATTTATTTTCTTAATCATACGCGAAAAATGCACAATAAAAGAAAGGCAAAGAAAGGCATCCGTAAAGAGAGCCACTACTGTTTCCTGAAGTGCCCCTCAAACCCAGGCATTTGCCCTGCTTGGAACTGTATCATTCAAAGCTTGACTATTGGAAGTAAGCCACAGCATATCCATCTGGTTTGTCACACAGTTAATCTCCCCATCACTTATACCTCAAGCGACTTGAATAACATCTGGTACTGCATAGAAATATCCTTCCTGGGGTGTCAATGAGTTTTGTTGGGGGGTGTGACAGCCAAGAACCCAATGTACTAAATACACAGGTTTGGTATCCCTGCAAACCTTAGAACCTGCAGAATATGGAAATCTACATTTGCAGTTCATGTATGCATCCTTTGGGGCACAATTATGGAACTAAATATAAACTTGTGTAATTTTTACCACTTTTAGAGTAGTTTTGCCCTATTTCAGAGTGGGTTCTGGGTAACAGACTTTAGGGGTGGGGGTTGTGTTACCTATTCCTGAATTCTGTAATTGGAAAATGCCTGCCAGGGAGTGTCTTGTTTTGAGGTTTGTTGCAGCCAGGAACCTCATGTAAAAATAAACATGTTTGGTATAGCAAACCTTAGAACCAGCAGAACGTCGAAATCCTGTCTAGTGAACAAACTTTCGAACACAGCCCTAATATATAGTGTGTGTGTGTGTGTGTGTGTGTGCGCGTGTGTACAGTGCCTTGCAAAAGTATTCAGACCCCTGACCAATTCTCTCATATTACTGAATTACAAATGGTACATTGAAATTTCGTTCTGTTAAATATTTTATTTTAAAAAAACTGAAACTCATAATCAATTATTGTAAGGTGACATTGGTTTTATGTTGGGAAATATTTTTAAGAAAAATAAAAAACTGAAATATCTTGCTTGCATAAGTATTCAACCCCTGTGCTGTGGAAGCTCCCAGTTTGCACCAATGAAAGAAATTGCCCTAACGAGGACACAATTAACTTACCATTGGCCTCCAGCAATGAACCATTAAAGTTGCTGTCACATTTTCTGGATAAAAACCCCACTGTTGAAGGATCATTGGTAAGGCTGTGAATCTAAAGGAAAATGAAGACCAAAGAGCATTCTACAGAAGTTAGAGATAAAGTAATACAAATGCATAGATTAGGGAAAGGGTACAAAATAATATCCAAGTGTTTGGATATCCCAGTGAGCACAGTTGGATCAATAATCAGGAAGTGGAAGCTGCATCACACCACCCAGACACTGCCACAAAAAGGCTGTCCCTCAAAACTCAGCGCTCAGCGCTCAAACAAGGAGGCTTGATAGAGAAGCCACAGAGAGGCCAACAATCACTGAAGGAGCTACAGAGTTCAGTGACTGGGAGTGGAGTAATGGTGCACCAGTCAACCATATCAAGAGCTCTGCATGACACTGGCCTGTATGGGAGGGTGGCAAGAAAGAAGCCGTTACTCAAAAAGTACCATCTGAAAGCATGTCTGAAGTTTGCCAGAAAGCATGAGAGTGACCCAGCTGCGATGTGGGAAAAGGTTTTGTGGTCAGATGAGACCAAGATAGAGCTTTCTGGCCAAAACTCAAAGCGCTATGTGTGGCTCAAACCTAACACTGCCCATGCCTCAAGACACACCATCACTACAGTGAAGTATGGTGGTGGCAGCATCATGCTGTTGGGGATGCATTTCATCAGCAGGGACTGGGCATCTTGTTACAATTGAAGGAAGAATGGATGGAGCAAAATACAGGAAAATATTGCAAGAGAATCTGCTTCAGTCTGCTAAAAAACTGAAGCTTGGGAGGAAATTCACCTTTCAGCAGGACAATGATCCCAAGCACAAGGCCAAAGCAACATTGGAGTGGCTCAAGAACAAAAAGGTGAATGTCCTACAGTGGCCCAGTCAAAGTCCTGATCTCAATCCCATTGAGAATCTGTGGTACTATTTGAAAATTGCGGTCCACAAGCGTCGTCCAACCAACCTGAACAACCTGGAGCAAATCTGCCAAGAAGAATGGGCCAAAATCACTCCCGACACTGTGTGCAAAGCTGGTACATACTTACCCCAAAAGACTTAAAGCTGTTATTGCAGTGAATGGTGGCTCTACCAAATATTAATATGTGGGGGTTGAATACTTACGGAAGCAAGATATTTCAGTTTTTTTATTTTTCTTAAAATTATTTCCCAACATAAAACCAATGTCACCTTACAATAATTGATTCTGTTTCAGTGTTTTAAAATAAAATATTTACCACAACGAAATTTCAATGTACCATTTGTAATTCAGTAATATGAGACAATTGGTCAGGGATCTTAGTACTTTTGCAAGTGTGTGTGTGTGTGTGTGATAGTGTATATGCTATTATATATATATATATAGATTATATATATATGCACACACGCGTAAATAAGTCGCAATAGGGTAGGAAACCAGTATCCCCTTTAAGTCCAGGAATTTCATACGGTTAATAAAATCACTGTACGGTCTGTAGCTAGAAATGGGCACTACCAGTACATCACACAGAGAAAATGTACTGACGCAGAACACAAAAACACATTCCCAAAAGCTGTCTCTGGTCTCTTTGGATTAAAGGAATTTAGAATAAAACTAATTTTTCAGCCTGTAAAAAAAGAAAAAAACCCAAAGATGGTTATGTATAGAAAAAAAAAAACAAAGATGGTTATGTATAGAGTCAGCAAAAGATCTTCTGTTTTCAAAAGGCTATTCTGTGTCATTTCAGCGAATCTTAGGTGAGTAAAGGCTGCATTGTAAATCATTCTTAAACATAACTTTCCCGGCTCCACGTGTTACAAAACTGTACATGTAAAAGTTAACCCCAGCCTATGTTCCTGACCAGCCTCCCCTCCTTTAGGAAGTGTGATTGCTATTTACGGAGCTGAGAAGAACGATGGGAAGTTCATGGTGGAGGAATACTGCACAGCCGAGCTGCCCCCGCAGCCCCCCCGGAGAGGCCCACATGCTGACAGGTGATGAAAGCTGACCAGTCCACACTCAAACTTCCTCCATCTGCACCCTTCGAAATACCCCTTATCTGGCAGTCTATTATCTGGTCCAGTTGGACCAAAGTAGGTTTGAGGCAGTTAATATTGCAAAATCATCAATTCAGAATCATTCTGTTTTAAATTAAGAACCACTAAATGAACAGCAATGTCTCAGTTCAAATGTGAAGCATTAAGAAATTGTGACCAGGCTGTAGAATTGAGTTTAACTGCAATTCATCCATAACTTCAAACATTCAGATCATAATATCTCTTTAAAATTAACTTTTATAGACAGGAGACAAACATTTCAGTACGGTATTGTCTACAAGATTCATATCTTGGTAATGGTATTTTGGGATGTTTTACTGTATGCAGACAGTAGATTTTCAGTTAAGTAAAGGTACAGGTTTTGGTAGGTTGATTGGATTGATGGAATAACATCAGTCGCCAATACCATGTAAAAATAGTATGTCTTCTTACCTCCATAAATCCTCAAAGTATGATTCTCAATAATTACTGATAAAGAGTGACCTTTGAGAAGCAGTTCTGTAGATTTATGTAAAATGTGATGTAATTATGGATAGACTCATGTCCGTAAAGTTTGTCTCCTTTATGATACACAGCTGTTGAAGTGTTTGTAGCTAACACTAGAAAGAAAGAAACGTGAGATAGAAAGAAACACATTTTTAGCAAACATTTTTCTTTTAAACCATGATATCTGTACTAAAGTAGGTTAAACAAATCTCTGTTAGCAAGACATGCTTTCAGATGGTCTTGCACTTCCTGGGTCATTTCACCTGGAGCATGAAATTGTCCCCACCCCTTCAGGGCCGTCTTTCCTCCTAGTAACCAACCAGCTACTTTCTATCTAATGACGGACATACTTTGCAGCCAGTAAGGTACTTTGACCCCAAAGACACTGCTGGGGTGAAATTACCTAGGAAGTAAAGCAATAACCCCCCCCGCCCCCGCCCTCGCCCTCTCTCTCTCTCTCTGTCTCTCTCTCAGGTTCGTGCTCCTGGCCTCTGGTCTGGGTTTGGGGGGTGGCAATGCGGACTGCCTCCTGGCTCTGCAGCTGCTGGTGGACATGGTGACGGGACAGCTGGGGGACGAGGGTGAGCAGAGTGGGGTGGCCCAAATCTCCAGGGTGCTGCTGGCTGGGAATCTGCTGAGTCAGAGCACACAGGGCAAGGACTCCGTCAACAAGGTGAGGGGGGTGAGCAGGAAGGTAGTGCTGGGACAGCAGATATTCAGACAAACACGGCATGAAGTGTATTCCTATAACAGAACCTTTATATAACAGAACTCATAAATGACTAACAAAAAACACCATGCAAAGGAAAGCAATGCATAAATGCCATCTGACATAAATAACACATTTAACTGTGTAATAGTGTTTTCTCCTTTCTACAGTAGGTAATGATGTACCAGGTTTGGTGTACAAAATGTGGGTATAAGCATAAGATAAAACCTAATAACATCACTACCCTGCTATGGGTTTACATGCTATCTGTTGAATACAGTTATATTATTATTATATAAGCTATAGCGCTTTGTAAGGAATCTTTGATTTTCACTGTAGTTTGTTCTGAATCATAATCTAATCCATGCACTTGTATGTTAATTTAAAGGGTATATAAGGAGCTTTTTATTTTATTGTGTTGCATGTTCCCATGTGTTGCTACAGCTGTTTATGTAAGGTTGTGTATTGTGTTAATTTATATATATTATTTTAAATATTTTGACCACTTTTTTAAACTTTTAAATTGCATTCCCTGCCTCAAGGTGGCTTCCCATGTACCCCCATGGACCTCTCAAACTACATATCCCATCATCCTCCTGCTCACTGGTAAATCCATCTCCGTTATATATGTGAGCAGGAGGATGATGAGAAATGTAGTTCTGAGAGGTCAATGCAGGTACATGGGAAGCCATCTTGAGGCAGGGAATGCAATTCAAAATGTAAAAACAAATAAATAAATTACAACAATACACAACCTTACATAAACAGTTGTAGCAACACATGGGAACATGTAACACAATCAAATAAAAAGCTCCTTATGTATCCTTTAAAAAGCTCTTTGGGTTATAATGTGAAAGGTTGTTTGCTATTTTCTGTGTTGCTATGCTAGCATAATTTGTGTATTTTCTTTAACATAAGGTTGTATTAGGATGTGGGTAACAACAAGTTTTCTGTGAACTTCCACAATGTAAAAGCAAGTCTGTTGAAAGTTACTGAGAAGGAAATACTTTCCTTGGGTGTGATCTATGGAGGTTGTCTGTGTCTTGTAACCCTTTGTACCAATATATCTTAATAGCAGGGGGGTGTGTGTGTGTGTGTTTGTGACTAGAGGAGATGGAGTATGGGAAGGTGCCAGGTCAAGCTGTGATAAATTTATAATGAAGAAATCATTATTGAGGATAGATGTAACCAGGGCAGTGATACTGAGGAGAGGATTGTTGAAGACTGATGTAAGAGTTAGGTATAAAACAGGCTTATTTAGAGTTCTTTGTTAGATCAGAGGATGAAGAGAAGGCTGCTACACTCTGCACCTGCAGAACTGGTGACTAGCCATTCTGCATTGCTTGCTGTTAACTGGGTTGCTATCACAAAGACTGGCATCAGTGAGCCAATTACCAGTGCGTAGGTACATGCCGTTACTGTTTGTTTGTGATAATGTAGCTTAAAACACATCTGATGAAGTTCGCTGTCACTGGTCCATGCTCTTGGCTTGCCCCCTGCCCCTCTGCTCATCTCCCGCTCCTGTTGATTCCTGGCAGGCTAAGTACCTGACCAAGAAGACGCAGGCCGGTAGTGTGGAGGCTATTCGGATGCTGGACGAGATTCTGGTGCAGCTGGCGGTGAGTTTCTTACAGACAAATCGTCTGACTGACTGAACTAAGCTGGTGAAGACAAATTGAATGATGTGATCCCTGTTCTCAACGATCTTGATTCATTTGTCCCCCTCCAGGCCTCTGTTCCAGTGGACCTCATGCCTGGGGAGTTTGACCCCACTAACTACACCCTGCCCCAGCAGCCTCTACACCAGTGCATGTTCCCACTATCCTCTGCATACCCCACCCTGCAGCTGGTCAGCAACCCATTCCAGGCAGACATTGACGGGCTCCGGTGAGCATCGGGCTGGGGGAGAGGGACTGGGGACTTTACCCAGGCTGGAAATCTGTGTTTGTATGAATTTAACCTTCATACAGGGCAGTTGGTGATGAGACAGTATTTTTCATTTATTTTTATAATGAATGGAGTAGTGTGTTTTCTTTCTTTATTGAAAAAAATTATGTAGAACCTTTTATTTTGTTTAACATTTACACATTTAAACACTGGACTACCTAATGTTACCCCAGGTAAAGTGTCTAAGATTAATATCCAAACATGTGAAACCAGTCATGAGACTTAACTGCAAAATTACTGTTCTCCTTTTTACAAAATACTCCTTTCTGTTTTATTTTTTGTTGTTTGTATTTATTTTAATTACATACAGCCCACACTAAAAAAAAATAAATAAATAAATAATAAAAACAAATTAGTTATTTTTTTTATACTTGGTGTCAGTTAATAGCGCTACTGAGACGAATCTTAAATGCTTGATAATAAAAGTTGAACCAGTAGTCCACACAAGCTGCAGTCTAAAATTATAATGCAGCGTATTATTAGTTTGGTGTTAAGCCTGATTATTTAATGGTAATTCCACGGTGTCAAAGGTTCTAGGGTACTCCTTTAAAGAGTAACTTGCAGGGTTCAGAAAAAATATAGCGTTACACATCCCCACGTGTTGCCATTAAATAATGTGCCTGTAATTTTTCTTTTCATTTTTAACATTGACAGATTTTTACACTTACAACCTCAGTCTGTTTCACAGCCGTTTTCAAAATGTTCGCTCTAGTGCACTGATAGTGTAAGGATTATTGCCCACATTGTCAAACAGGTAACACAACAATAACGATTCATGATGTGGTACAGAACAGAAAAGCTAGAGTACTTGTCCGTTGTGGGTCCCCCCCCCCAATTGCTCTTCTTCCAGTGATTTAGAGGATAGATCTGAAACCCCACAGCACTAGAGTGGACATTTTGAAAAGACACTTTGGAACAGACTTTAAAGTTATAAGTGTAATAAGTTGCCAGGATATTTTCAGTGAAAAGAAATTACAGGTACATTATTTACACAGTTCCAGCAACACTTGGGGACATGTAACGCTATATTTTTCACAACCCGCTCTTTAAAGAGCCACAGCACTGTGGGCTGTGCAGTTATTTCTACATCACTTTCTCAGAAGCATTAGGTGTTAACAATCTAGATCCTTGAAATATTATCCTGGCAGTAATTGTGGAAATGCAGCCTCTTTAAAGCTGCTGTGACCAGTGTTGTTTGCACTCAGGTTCCTGGGGACGTCGGGACAGAATGTGAGCGATATCTACAAGTACAGCGGGCAGGAGGACTACATTGAGATCCTGGAGAGCACCCTGAGACTGAGCCACTTGTCCCCCACTGCTCCAGACACACTGGGTAAGGCGTGTAGGGGTACGGGGGCTTTGGGATGTCTGAAGGGTAGGATCATTCAAATCCTGCTCATATTGAGTTGCAGATCTTGGCTTGGGACCCACAGGGTTAGGTAGGTAGGTGGGGATAGTTTACCTCATCACATCCCCAGCTGATCCGTAGGAGACTCCCCAAGCTGGGCTTGCCTTCAGTTTTTGGTGTTGGAAACATCCATTGCTTGGCTTGACAGCAGGTCTTTAATCCTGGGTTGCAGCGGTTAGGCAATATTCAAATTGGACATTTCAAACTGGGAAGAACAAGAAAAAAAAAAAAAAAAAAAAAAGTGGGTCCCAGAGTAGCTTATCTTGTAAAAGCACTACCGCAGTCTTCCCAGCGACAGCGAGTGGAAGCGACAGCAAGTGGGAGAAGTACAGCGTGGAAAAGTACAGAGCAGTTTCGAAGCAGAAAGGAGAAATTGCATCTTGAATTGCTTTAATCAGAAAACAGAGGACATTGGGGAAACACAGCCGCGTGTGTTTTTCTGATAACAAACAAGCTGAAACTCGGAGCAGCTGATTCAAATTCAGCGCCGTTTTGAGACACGGGCGAGGGGAGGAGCCGACAGCACAGCAGAACAACGCAGTTAAACGAGGCAGTCTTCCCAGCGACAGCGAGTGGAAGCGACAGCGAGTGGGAGAAGTACAGCGTGGAAAAGTACAGAGCAGTTTCGAAGCAGTTTGAAAGCAGGTTGACGGCTGCAGAAGAAACTAAACTTTCAAAAAAAAAAAAAAACCCTCAACATGGTCTTCAAGCCAGTAATCTGTGACACCTGCTTGATGTGGGAAATCCGAGAAAACCCAGCGGAGCTAAACCAAGTGTGCGTAAAGTGCCGCGCGATCCAGGATTTGCATAAACTAGTAAGCATGCTAGAAATGGAGCTGGAAGAAGTGAGACAGCAACAAGATCTTGAGGAACTGGCACACCCACAATTCATGGAAGTCTGCATCACCCCTAACAGACTGAAAGCCACCAGGGAGATAGAAGGTCAGAACAGCTGGGTTCAGGTAGGCAGAAGCAGGGAAAAAAAGAAACTTCGTCAAACACAACCACCAGAAATCAAAACAACCAACAGATTTGAGTCACTTCAGAATTTTGATGAGCAGAACCAACAACAAGAGAATGAAAGGAACAACATCCAGGACCCCATTGACAGTGGTGACCAGACAGCAAAAAGAAGGGAGGTCATGATTGTTGGGGACTCCATATTGAGAAACACAGCAAGTTCAATTCGCAGTTTGGACCCCCTTACTACAACAGTGTGCTGCCTTCCGGGAGCCTCGGTCAAGCACATCACTGAAAACGTGGACAGGCTCCTAGAACGAACAGGAGACGACCCGGTAGTAGTCGTCCACATCGGTACAAACAACATTGGAAGAGACAGACCAAAATCCCTGCAAAACAAATTCAGAGAGCTAGGAAGGAAATTAAAAGAGAAAACCAAAACTGTGGTATTTTCTGGTATACTACCCGCACCTTGCAAAGGACCATATGGACAGCTGGAAATAATAAATCAAAACCAATGGTTGAAGACGTGGTGCACACGGGAAGGCTTCACCTATCTTGATCATTGGACCACATTCTACAACGAGGACTATCTGTATAGACGGGATGGACTGCATTTAAATAACAAGGGAACTAGTCTACTTGGAGAAAAGATCCTCGAGCAGGTTCGGAAGCATTTAAACTAGAAAGGAAGGGGGGAGAAATCAACAAAAAAACAGAAGGGAGACCGCATCAAAACAAGAACAACAACTCAGGTAAGACAACCATTAAATGTGTTTATCTAAATGCTAGAAGTATCAGAAACAAAATTCTAGAACTTGAAGCTACTGCACTAACAGGTAACTATGATGTGATAGGTGTTACAGAAACGTGGTTATCTGAGAGTGATGGGGACGAATATAATATTTGTGGGTATACACTGTATAGGAAAGACAGGCAGGACAGAAGAGGAGGAGGGGTAGCGCTATACATAAGAAACAGTCTTGAAGCCCAGGTGTTAAACCTGGACAAAGAAAATAAAACCGAATCAATATGGGTCAGAATAACAGACAAAAATTCAAAAGGCATAATAATAGGAGCATGCTATAGACCGCCAGATTCAGACGGTGAGCACAATAATCTGTTATACAATGACATTAGAAATGTGTGTAGCAAAGGAGAAGCCATACTAATGGGGGATTTCAACTTCCCCCAAATAAAATGGGAAAACCCGGTGGGTAGCGCGAAGGACGAAATAGAAATGGTGGAAATGACAAATGACTGCTTCCTAACACAATTTGTGAAGGCACCCACTAGAGGGGAGGCATGCCTTGATTTAGTCTTTTCAAATAACGAAGATAGAATAACTAAAACAGAGGTCAGAGAACCACTGGCAAACTCAGACCACAACATGGTCTCATTTGAAGTGTTTTTTAAAATCCCCAAAAGTAAAGACTAAAGCTAAGGTTTACAATTTTAGAAAAGCAAACTATGAAGGTATGAAACAGAGACTAACAGAAGTAGATTGGAGTAAAATAGAGAAAACACCCACAGAAGAAGGATGGTTGTTCTTCAAAAATGTAGTACTAGAGGCGCAAAACAATTATATCCCTAAAGTAGACAAATCTAAATGTAAAACTAAATTGCCAAAATGGTTTAATAGATCAATTAAAAAAATATTCAGCGAAAAAAGGCACTTTACAGAGCATTAAAAAAGGACCAAAAAGAAAGTACACAGAAAGAGTACACAGAACTGCAAATGCAAGTCAAAAAGGAAGTTAGAAAGGCCAAGAGAGAAATAGAAATGAACATTGCTAAGGGAGCTAAAACCAATTCCAAAATGTTTTTCCAATATTACAACAGCAAGAGAACATTCAAAGAGGAGATTAAATGTTTAAGAGATACAAATGGCAAAATCGTAGAGGAAGAAAAAAAAATAGCAAATATGTTAAATGATTACTTTTCACAAGTTTTTACAAAGGAAGATACTGACAACATGCCCCACATGTCATCCAGTTCCTATCCAGTTTTAAATAACTTTAGCATAACTGAGGCAGAAGTGTTAAAGGGACTAGGAGCTCTTAAAATAAACAAATCCCCTGGGCCGGATGAGATCCTCCCAGTAGTACTCAAAGAAATGAAAGAAGTAATTTACAAACCGCTAACCAAGATCATGCAGCAGTCTCTTGACACAGGGGTGGTACCAACAGACTGGAAAATTGCAAACGTAATACCGATCCACAAAAAGGGAAACAAAACTGAACCAGGTAACTACAGACCAGTAAGCCTGACTTCTATTATATGCAAACTTATGGAAACTATAATAAGAGCCAAAATGGAAAATTACCTATATGGTAACAGAGTACTGGGAGACAGTCAACATGGTTTTAGGAAAGGGAGATCGTGCCTAACTAACTTGCTTGATTTTTTTGAGGATGCAACATCGATAATGGATAATTGCAAAGCATATGACATGGTTTATTTAGATTTCCAGAAAGCTTTTGACAAAGTCCCGCACAAAAGATTAATTCTCAAACTGAACGCAGTTGGGATTCAAGGAAACACATGTACATGGATTAGGGAGTGGTTAACATGTAGAAAACAGAAAGTACTGATTAGAGGAAAAACCTCAGAATGGAGTGTGGTAACCAGCGGTGTACCACAGGGATCAGTATTAGGTCCTCTGCTATTCCTAATCTACATTAATGATTTAGATTCTGGTATAGTAAGCAAACTTGTTAAATTTGCAGACGACACAAAAGTAGGAGGAGTGGCAAACACTGTTGCAGCAGCAAAGGTCATTCAAAATGATCTAGACAAGATTCAGAACTGGGCAGACACATGGCAAATGACATTTAATAGAGAAAAGTGTAAGGTACTGCACGCAGGAAATAAAAATGTACATTATAAATATCATATGGGAGATATTGAAATTGGAGAAGGAATCTATGAAAAAGACCTAGGAGTTTTTGTTGACTCAGAAATGTCTTCATCTAGGCAATGTGGGGAAGCTATAAAAAAGGCTAACAAGATACTCGGATACATTGTGAAAAGTGTTGAATTTAAATCAAGGGAAGTAATGTTAAAACTGTACAATGCACTTGTAAGACCTCATCTTGAATATTGTGTGCAGTTCTGGTCACCTCGCTATAAAAAAGATATTGCTGCTCTAGAAAGAGTGCAAAGAAGAGCGACCAGAATTATTCCGGGCTTAAAAGGCATGTCATATGCAGACAGGCTAAAAGAATTGAATCTGTTCAGTCTTGAACAAAGAAGACTACGTGGCGACCTAATTCAAGCATTCCAAATTCTAAAAGGTATTGACAGTGTGGACGCAAGGGACTTTTTCAGCCTGAAAAAAGAAACAAGGACCAGGGGTCACAAATGGAGTTTAGAAAAAGGGGCATTCAGAACAGAAAATAGGAGACACTTTTTTACACAGAGAATTGTGAGGGTCTGGAATCAACTCCCCAGTAATGTTGTTGAAGCTGACACCCTGGGATCCTTCAAGAAGCTGCTTGATGAGATTTTGGGATCAATAAGCTACTAACAACCAAACGAGCAAGATGGGCCGAATGGCCTCCTCTCGTTTGTAGACTTTCTTATGTTCTTATGTTCTTATGTTGCGGGGTGACTCCTCCAGTCAAGGTTTGAGTCCCGGTTCGAGCTGAAAGCTAACACCTGCAGGGCTGGCCTTTGTCCTCAAAGCACCAGTAGATTGGCTACACATGCCATCGAACTCGTGGGTGCAAAGAGGCAAGTGGCTGTGCGGTGGATCGGGGGACTGTCCTTCAGTTGTTCTGAGCTGTCATGGGGAACTGCTCCGGGAAGATATTTGGACGTTCTGAATTTGAGAAAAATGAGGGTAAAATTATTTGGTGTTAAATAAAAATACAATAAAACATTGTAAAATGTAAAACCAAGAAGGAATTGCAGCTTCTTCTAAAGTGCATGTGGTAGGGTTGAGATTCACACTGTGTGTGTCCCGTGTAGGCTGCTACCCATTCTACGAGCGCGACCCGTTCATTCTGGAGGAGTGTCCTCATGTCTACTTCTGTGGCAACGCACCGGCCTTCCAGTCCAAACGAGTCACAGGTGAGGGAGAATGAACACACTTTGATGGGTTTGTGGGAAAGGGATATTCGCCATGGGTTTTACTCTTGACCAATTTTTCCCTGCTTCATGTCATTTTAAGTATCATTCTGAGTGGTTCTATAGCTCCAATATTGAATTGCATTCATTTTTATCTGGATCAGAGTCCACTTAGTATTGTCACTTAGTATTGTAATCCCAAGTAGATCCTGATGCAGATGAAAAAGAATAACATTCAGTATTAGAAAAAAGGAACCCTGGACCACCATTGATTGTTAATGGTGTTGTTAAATCTAGTTTACAACTGAAGCAGCAACATAGTCATGTGCTTGTGTGTTTTAAAGTATAAATCTTGTCAGATTGAAATGGTAATTTCAATGTGACAAAATTAAGTGATTGTGAAGTGTGCGGTTTCATATGAGTGCAGTTGCTGACATTTTAGAACATTTTAATAATTTAGTTAAAACGATTCCAAGCAGCCTTGAAATACATTTCAGAAACAGCAGTGTTATGAAACAGTATGTTCACAAATAAAGCACCAAAAAGGATCAGATATGTGATTTATTAAAACTAGTCAACTGTTTTTACCTCAAGTATTTGACTCTGGCAATAAATTGTGCTTCTGCTGAAGCAGCTTCACTGACCTAGTGTCTGGATCTTGGTCTCTAGGTGCTGAGGGCCAAGATGTCCTCCTTGTCGCTATCCCAGAGTTCAGCTCGACACAGACTGCCTGCCTGGTAAACCTGCACAACCTGGAGTGCCAGCCAATCAGCTTCTCAGCTTTCTCAGCCGAGGCGGAGGAAGAGAGCGAGATGGATGTCAGCCACTGAGCACAAGCTTAGCCGCTGAAGAGAGCAGCTCAGCCTGGGGATGTAAGACCAAGGCCAGGCCCAGTGACTGTTTAATTGTTGATTGCATTACCTTTTTTTTTATTATATTTCTTCTGGATTGAAATATGCACTCCATTTTTTTACCCTCAAGAATAAACAAAGGTATGGCAACCCCTCCCAGTAACTGACCTCTACAGTGAATACAAGCAGCCCACACTTCCTTTCCCTTATTGCTAAGAATAAAATCCCATAACGTGTGAAATATGAAGTGAGCTCTAATACATGTGGATGATACTTACTGGAATTATTGTATTAGCTTTATGTCCTTTCGAAACACCTCTCTTCCACCACTAACAAGGAAGAGTTTCCATTGCAACCTTATAACTCTCTCATGCAGCCACCATAAGCTGTACCCTTGCAGTTTATCTAAGAAGCCTTTCTTAATGGAAACCACTGGTAGAGATATAGATAGCAGTTGGTATTGTTGTCATTCCACCCTGCCACCCCCCCATACCCCAGAAACGTACTCCAATGACTCTGCACATTTATATATGCCAGTCCCTGCATCGTGAACTGGCATCGTTGGGAAGCAAGTACATTATTCCAGTTTATTAGCAAAGGATCAGACTCTTGTGTTTAACAATCACTATTTTAAGAAGCATGTTGTGCTTCGACTGGACTTGAACTTGCATTGACATGCTTTGAACTCGAAATTGTGACTGATAACTACTCTGGGGCCACAAAGACAGACTCTGATTCATTTTGAAAGAAGAGCTATATACCCTTCCTATGTCCCTCCTTGATTTACTGCATCTGTGTTTGTTTTACTGAAGACGCTTGTAAATAAACGAAGATCTTGTCATTTTCTTGTAAGACTCTTCATTATTCCAGTGTTTATTCTTTAAGGTTGTCAATCTCATTTTGATTAATCGATTAGTAGACTAGCTGATGTTACGTCTGTGAAACCAGTCATGTTTTTAAAACTGCAAACGGTTGTTTATCATACATATGTTCAGTGCTTGATTTTAGTATTTATAGTCTTTGAATTGATCTTATTTTAAGTAGTGTAGTTCTGAACTCTGCTCATATTGGTGCACACGGGAAGGCTTCACCTATCTTGATCATTGGACCACTTTCTACAACGAGGACTATCTGTATAGACGGGATGGACTGCATTTAAATAACAAGGGAACTAGTCTACTTGGAGAAAAGATCCTCGAGCAGGTTCGGAAGCATTTAAACTAGAAAGGAAGGGGGGAGAAATCAACAAAAAAACAGAAGGGAGACCGCATCAAAACAAGAACAACAACTCAGGTAAGACAACCATTAAATGTATTTATCTAAATGCTAGAAGTATCAGAAACAAAATTCTAGAACTTGAAGCTACTGCACTAACAGGTAACTATGATGTGATAGGTGTTACAGAAACGTGGTTATCTGAGAGTGATGGGGACGAATATAATATTTGTGGGTATACACTGTATAGGAAAGACAGGCAGGACAGACGAGGAGGAGGGGTAGCGCTATACATAAGAAACAGTCTTGAAGCCCAGGTGTTAAACCTGGACAAAGAAAATAAAACCGAATCAATATGGGTCAGAATAACACAAAAATTCAAAAGGCATAATAATAGGAGCATGCTATAGACCGCCAGATTCAGACGGTGAGCAAAATAATCTGTTATACAATGACATTAGAAATGTGTGTAGCAAAGGAGAAGCCATACTAATGGGGGATTTCAACTTCCCCCAAATAAAATGGGAAAACCCGGTGGGTAGCGCGAAGGATGAAATAGAAATGGTGGAAATGACAAATGACTGCTTCCTAACACAATTTGTCAAGGCACCGACTAGAGGGGAGGCATGCCTTGATTTAGTCTTTTCAAATAACGAAGATAGAATAACTAAAACAGAGGTCAGAGAACCACTGGCAAACTCAGACCACAACATGGTCTCATTTGAAGTGTTTTTTAAATCCTCAAAAGTAAAGACTAAAGCTAAGGTTTACAATTTTAGAAAAGCAAACTATGAAGGCATGAAACAGAGACTAACAGAAGTAGATTGGAGTAAAATAGAGAAAACACCCACAGAAGAAGGATGGTTGTTCTTCAAAAACGTAGTACTAGAGGCGCAAAACAATTATATCCCTAAAGTAGACAAATCTAAATGTAAAACTAAATTGCCAAAATGGTTTAATAGATCAATTAAAAAAAATATTCAGCGAAAAAAGGCACTTTACAGAGCATTAAAAAAGGACCAAAAAGAAAGTACACAGAAAGAGTACACAGAACTGCAAATGCAAGTCAAAAAGGAAGTTAGAAAGGCCAAGAGAGAAATAGAAATGAACATTGCTAAGGGAGCTAAAACCAATTCCAAAATGTTTTTCCAATATTACAACAGCAAGAGAACATTCAAAGAGGAGATTAAATGTTTAAGAGATACAAATGGCAAAATCATAGAGGAAGAAAAAAAAATAGCAAATATGTTAAATGATTACTTTTCACAAGTTTTTACAAAGGAAGATACTGACAACATGCCCCACATGTCATCCAGTTCCTATCCAGTTTTAAATAACTTTAGCATAACTGAGGCAGAAGTGTTAAAGGGACTAGGAGCTCTTAAAATAAACAAATCCCCTGGGCCGGATGAGATCCTCCCAGTAGTACTCAAAGAAATGAAAGAAGTAATTTACAAACCGCTAACCAAGATCATGCAGCAGTCTCTTGACACAGGGGTGGTACCGACAGACTGGAAAATTGCAAACGTAATACCGATCCACAAAAAGGGAAACAAAACTGAACCAGGTAACTACAGACCAGTAAGCCTGACTTCTATTATATGCAAACTTATGGAAAACTATAATAAGATCCAAAATGGAAAATTACCTATATGGTAACAGGGTACTGGGAGACAGTCAACATGGTTTTAGGAAAGGGAGATCGTGTCTAACTAACTTGCTTGATTTTTTTGAGGATGCAACATCGATAATGGATAATTGCAAAGCATATGACATGGTTTATTTAGATTTCCAGAAAGCTTTTGACAAAGTCCCGCACAAAAGATTAATTCTCAAACTGAACGCAGTTGGGATTCAAGGAAACACATGTACATGGATTAGGGAGTGGTTAACATGTAGAAAACAGAAAGTACTGATTAGAGGAAAAACCTCAGAATGGAGTGTGGTAACCAGCGGTGTACCACAGGGATCAGTATTAGGTCCTCTGCTATTCCTAATCTACATTAATGATTTAGATTCTGGTATAGTAAGCAAACTTGTTAAATTTGCAGACGACACAAAAGTAGGAGGAGTGGCAAACACTGTTGCAGCAGCAAAGGTCATTCAAAATGATCTAGACAAGATTCAGAATTGGGCAGACACATGGCAAATGACATTTAATAGAGAAAAGTGTAAGGTACTGCACGCAGGAAATAAAAATGTACATTATAAATATCATATGGGAGATACTGAAATTGGAGAAGGAATCTATGAAAAAGACCTAGGAGTTTTTGTTGACTCAGAAATGTCTTCATCTAGACAATGTGGGGAAGCTATAAAAAAGGCTAACAAGATGCTCGGATACATTGTGAAAAGTGTTGAATTTAAATCAAGGGAAGTAATGTTAAAACTGTACAAGGCACTTGTAAGACCTCATCTTGAATATTGTGTTCAGTTCTGGTCACCTCGCTCTAAAAAAGATATTGCTGCTCTAGAAAGAGTGCAAAGAAGAGCGACCAGAATTATTCCGGGCTTAAAAGGCATGTCATATGCAGACAGGCTAAAAGAATTGAATCTGTTCAGTCTTGAACAAAGAAGACTACGTGGCGACCTAATTCAAGCATTCAAAATTCTAAAAGGTATTGACAGTGTCGACGCAAGGGACTTTTTCAGCCTGAAAAAAGAAACAAGGACCAGGGGTCACAAATGGAGTTTAGAAAAAGGGGCATTCAGAACAGAAAATAGGAGACACTTTTTTACACAGAGAATTGTGAGGGTCTGGAATCAACTCCCCAGTAATGTTGTTGAAGCTGACACCCTGGGATCCTTCAAGAAGCTGCTTGATGAGATTTTGGGATCAATAAGCTACTAACAACCAAACGAGCAAGATGGGCCGAATGGCCTCCTCTCGTTTGTAAACTTTCTTATGTTCTTATGTTCTTATGTTCTTAAGGACATGTTTATTGCCACAGTAATGTCAGATTCACACATAATCTTTTTTATATATATTTATATATACTCTAAGCACACTCTTAAACTCAGAGGAGACGTTCAAGAGGACATAGGGATGTTTAGGACTCCTGTAATGCACTGGGCTTACAATGTATCCAGATGACTTTAATAATAAAGAAGCTCGCACAGAGCCGTTCGATTTGAAGTTTTAATGACTCTGAGTAGTATCAGTACTCCTACAGTTTCTTAAATGCTTAAAAATGGATTGAGTAGTTACAGCCTATGTTGAATCCCAAATGACAGGTTAACTGGGACGTCCAGTGCCTTAACGGGTATAATAGTATTAATACTTCAATATGTTTATGGTTAATAAAAGTTTTTGCCCTTAAGCTATGCAATCATAAAGCTAAAAAACGCCCACCGCTAAATCCTAAAGCATCCAATATTTCACTTCTCCACAGCTAAAATATAAAACCTATACCCGATAGCAATGCATCAATATTAAAAGAGATAAATTCAAAATAGTTCTTACCTCCCAAAAATATATATGGAAGTGTAGAATATAATCTTTCCTTGAAAAGAGTGACAACCATTACCAAATGGGAAGAGCCTCTCTGATAAGCTGCCCTATCAGGGCCCTGCTGTGAGGGGGAAGGCCCTCACACCTGCTGAAGAGGGACGTCCTCACAGTAGCATATTGCCATTTTAGAAATCGAAGGTCAGCTGGGGACACGACCTCGAAGGGTAATTTCTGTCATTCTTTTCAGGGAACCAGGGTTATGGTAATAATCTAACGTTCCCTTTTAGGTGGAATGACAACCATTACCGAATGGGAAGCTGTACATAAAGCTGTCGTGGCTCCAGATTACCGACAGTACAGCCCCATGGGGATAGCCTTAGAGCCTAAGGGCATGCTGCTGGCAACACCCTAGAGCCCAGGGAGGGTCTTGCTAAGTTTGCAACATCAAGGCGGTAAAAACCTGTAAATGTCTGACTACCTGTCCATGTAGTAGCATTGCAAAGCTCAGGCCCCTGGTAGAATGGGCTGTAATGTCCCCCAGCATAGGGAGTTCATCTGTTCATATACCAAGCGTGCTACGCACTGCTTTGACAGGGCTTGACCTCTAGAGTGGGACTCATAGCAGACAAACAGCTGGTTGGATTGTCTCCAGGACACTGTCTTCTCCAGAGAACAGCGCAGAGCCCGGAGCGGGCAAAGCGTGTGCTGTCTGTGGTCCTCCTCTGACTCATGCAGGGGAGGTCTGAAAGCTTCCAAAAACCACTGGTTGGTTAATATGGAATGAAGAGACCACCTTTAGCAAAAAGGCTGGGTTCGTTCTTAATGTTACCTGTGAGTCATTACCAGTGAAAGCCATACATGTGTCATCGATGGACAGCTCATGAAGCTCACTTACTCTTCTGGCAGACGTAATAGCTAGTAAAAACACCACTTTTAGAGAAACAGGGCGCAGCTCTACTGAGGCCATGGGCTCAAATGGGGGACCCGTAAGGACATCCAGCACCAGCTCCCACTTAGGGACCATGCTTTTCATTGGAGGACGGAGCCTCCGGGCCCCTTTAAGAAACTGCACAGCCAGGAAGTGTGCCAGTGGGCACAGAGTCTATTTTTATCATGACACACTGATATTGCTGCCAAGCAGACATGCAGATTTTTCTGCATAAACAGATGTTGTAAGGTGGTTTGAATTGTCTCAATAGGGCAGGTCATAGCGTCGTGATCCCCAGCAATGCACCAGTTTTGGAAAACCTTCCATTTATATGAATACTGGGCTCTAGTGCTAGGCACCCTAGCAGACTGTAGTGTCTCTACTACTGCGTTTGGCAGACCTCGTCTAGATAGACAGCGCCATTCAACGGCCAAACCCAGAGATGGAACTGGGCCGGGTTCGGGTGCAGTAATAACCACTCCATTTGGCTCATGATTTGGCTCATGAGGTCCTTGCGGAGCGGGAGCTGTCACAGTTGGCCCCAAAACATATTGGAAAGGAGTGCCTTGGCCATCTGGATGCGACCAGCAAAACCTCAGCAAAACCTGAGCGCTCTCTCTCCACCCTGATCCGCTGTAGTGTCAGTTTTAACAATTTGTTTAGTATTTCTGCTGGCTTTATATATTTTTTAAAACACAGTATAGTTATTATAACATTTTAACACACAAGCAGTTTCACAAATGTTCAATTTCCATCCCAAAGATCAGCCTCCTTCCAGTAGCTGTCACAGTCTTGGGTTAGTTTCTGCTCTCAGTGAGTCTGTCAAAGCCACCACAGGTGTGTCTTTAAAAGCCATGTCATATGCAGACAGGCTAAAAGAATTGAATCTGTTCAGTCTTGAACAAAGAAGACTACGTGGCGACCTAATTCAAGCATTCAAAATTCTAAAAGGTATTGACAGTGTCGACGCAAGGGACTTTTTCAGCCTGAAAAAAGAAACAAGGACCAGGGGTCACAAATGGAGTTTAGAAAAAGGGGCATTCAGAACAGAAAATAGGAGACACTTTTTTACATAGAGAATTGTGAGGGTCTGGAATCAACTCCCCAGTAATGTTGTTGAAGCTGACACCCTGGGATCCTTCAAGAAGCTGCTTGATGAGATTTTGGGATCAATAAGCTACTAACAACCAAACGAGCAAGATGGGCCGAATGGCCTCCTCTCGTTTGTAAACTTTCTTATGTTCTTTCTTATACCTGCAAAAACTTAAATCTTGTTAGCAGAGCTTCCATCTCTACAGTCAAAGAGACATCTATCTCTGTCGCATACACCTTTCACTCAAAAAAGGTGATTGCACCTTGTACAAGGGAAGACAGGTTTTAGGTTAAGTTGCAAGAGGAAGTTTCTGATTTCTCATGGCCTGCCTTGCGACCGTAGTGCTTTCTTTCTGCTGATGGGTTTCTGCTAAGTTTGCCATTCCAGGAAACTGTCTTGATGGAGAGCTTGATAAGTGCAGTCTCTGTTGCACAGGCACTTCCTATCATACTCCTTGTGAAGAGATCCTTCTATTTTCCCAGGATTGTTGCTGAATAGTTGCACACCGTTTACATTTGTCTAGTGAATCACATTGCTTAACGTGACAGTCTCAACTATTTCGTTTTTTTGGGGGGGATGGTGCACCCTGCTATGAATATGAAGTATCATCATGTTTGGCATTAGTCTGTTATTGGTGATTTTTCCAGAACAGCAAATTTTATGGAATTGACCATAAACACAAAATCAAGGCTCCGCAATGAAGTCTGTGATATGACAGAAAAGAAACATTAACTAAATAATACATTATTCATTATAGATATAAGGATTCAGATCATTTTCTTTATTAGCCTACTCAACACACACACTTTCATCTGAAACTGTGAACACCCTGGTGTGTTCATGTCACACAAATTAGTTCTACTGAAACTACCAGATTTCTTGTGTTCAAAATCTTTATGGGGTAGGTTGTGTTGACATCAAACCAGGGAATGAATGGAACAAAACAAGGTACTTAAACGTTAAACAAAAGGAACCACTGCAAACAACACAAAACAAATACTGTACTGGTACAGCAATCAGGTAGGTAGCAGTTGCTTTTCTCTCTGCATATATCTCACAAACACTATCTCCATGTCTCTTTCCACTCTCATCAACCTTCTCGGAGCGGCTGCTTCGCTTTTATATATGTGAGCATCTCCCGATTACTTGATTCGTTGGGAGATAGCCACATTATTTAATCCCATCCATGCTGTAAAATAACAACATACAAAACTTAGTAATATTATATTTTTATAATAATACGTAATACGCACAGGGGCGGGTGTAATACACCAGTGTATAAGTGTAATTTTACTGTACATGCTGCATTATTATCAATCTGGGTGTAAACTTTACATCCTACAGTATTTAAATGGAATTTACAAAATGTTTCAATATAATTTCTGATTACCTCATTCTTAAAAGCTGTAATAAGCATGTATGTTTATGTCCTTAGTTTATAGAATCTCATCTGGTTTGCATGTTATCATTGGCTGCAAGTTTCAGTAAATACTATATTTTATATTGGCGATATAAATTTAGAGTGCCCAATTATGTTAACCCCAATTTTCTTTCCAATTTAGACTTTCCTGTTATGTTCCCTCACCAGAGCAATTTCCCACACAGCTCTGGAGAACTGAAGGTACAATGGGCGGCCTCCAATTCCCACGACCATGCCAATTTCTTCTTTTACAGTCGAGAGCGGATGTTGGCGAGCTACCGGTCTCTGGGCCAGCTGCATGTGTCCGCCAGTAAGGTCTGCTATAACGTGATGAGGAGATCAGTCAGATCCAATGCAACACTCCCTCCGGAATCCCCAGCGAAGACTGGCAACTTCGCACAGCAAGGATGTGAACCTGCGCTCCCTTGACTGTGACTCATCCTGCACACTACACAGCTGTGCTTTTACCAGGTGAGCCACTTGGGAACCTCTGCTCCATTTATATATTGAGCAACTTTTAACCTTTTACACCAGCAGAGCCTATGGTTTTTTAAAAGTTTAAGTTAAACTGATATAATTTGTTATCACAATGTAATATCATCAGTTTGCAACGTCAGAATATGATGCTATCACATAATGATGCCATGATAACTATTGTTATTGCATGCCACATGTGCAGCACACATGGTTACTAAATGAGGCTTAGACTGAAAACTTGAGGACAAAAGGTGCCCCTCAATTAACGAAATGAAGGAATTCAGCTATAGAACCCTGATTACAGGACAGTGTTGTCTGGTAGTTGACTCCTCGGAAAGGTAAGAGTACAGACAAGGTCCACTTCCAAGGAAATGCCCTCTAAATCAGGGTTGTAATGCATTGTCTTCTTTTGAACACATTTACAGACTTGTTTACTGTTTCAATGCTTTGTTTTTACTCCGTTTCCCATTTTAAAGTTTGATACTCTGTCCGAATGTTCTGAAAACATCTACTGTGTGCTAGTGCCCCGATGTGGAGCTTGGTGATTGGGGTTTAGAAATATTACAAGGAATTTAATAAATTCAGCAACAAAACGTTCAACATGTCTTCAAATGTTGGAATGGTTCCTAAGTACACCTTTTTGGTGCATGGCATTGGTCTTTCGTGGAGTGTTTTGTTTGCATATAAACTGATTGGTGAAAGTTTCTAATTTTCATCACATATTTTCCAAAAAATATTTTTAGGCATGAAATATCTCTTTATGTACACAGTAATCCGTCACATAGCCACCCTGACTGTTTATCTGCCATGATCAATCTCTTCAGCAACGTTAGTTTATTATTGAACAGGGAAGATTAGTTCAGAGATTGTAGATCCTCTAAAGTTTTCGTACACTGTTGTATGTGCTTGACAAGATCGGACCCTTGGTCTTGAAATTACATTTCTCCTCAGGACGAGGCTCTAGTAATATTACAGCAATTCTGTTATTCATTTTGCCCGGCTGCTTTTAAGAACATAAAGACATAAGAATGTCTACAAACGAGAGGAGGCCATTCGGCCCATCTTGCTTGTTTGGTTGTTAGTAGCTTATTGATCCCAGAATCTTATCAAGCAGCTTCTTGAAGGATCCCAGGGTGGTCTGTAGGTCAGCTTATTGGTCTGTAGTTACCTGGTTTGGTTTTGCCTCCTTTTTGTCTCCTTTTTTGTGGATCGGTATTATGTTGGCAGTTCTCCAGTTTGTCTGTACAACCCGTCTCAAGAGACTGTGGATAATTTCTTTCATTTCTTTGAGTACTATTGGGAGGATCTCATCCAGCCCATGGGATTTGTTTATTTTAAGAGCTCCTAGTCGCTTTAACACATCTGCCTCTGTTATGCTAAAGTTATCTAAAACTGGATAGGAACAGGTCGACATGCAGGGCACGTTGCCTGTATCCTTCTTTGTAAAAACTTGTGAAAAGTAATAATTTTTAATATATTTGTTATTTTTTTCTCCTCATCAATGATGTTGTCATTTGTATCTCTTAGACATTTTACTTCCTCCTTGAATGTTCTTTTTCTGTTATAATATTGGAAAAACATTTTGGAATTGGTTTTAGCCCCCTTGGCAATGTTCATTTCTATATCTCTCTTGGCCTTTCTAACTTCCTTTTTGACTTCTGCTTGCAGTTTCTCTGTGTACTTTGTTCTTGGTCCCTTAAACGCTCTGTAAAGTGCCTTTTTTCTCTGAATATTTTTTTTAATTGATCTAAACTATTTTGGCCATTTTGTTTTAGATTTTGATTTGTCTACTTTTAGAATGTATTTGTTTGCGCCTCTAGTACTACATTTTTTAAAAATAGCCATCCTTTCTCTGTGGATGTTTTCTCTATTTTACTCCAATCTACTTCTGGTCATCTCTGTTTCATTCCTTCATAGTTTGTCTTTTTAAAATTGTAAACCTTAGCTTTAGTCATTACTTCTTAATCTTGAGACAATTCAGGTTGAAAACAAATGGAAATATATTCAATGAAAGAGAAAACTGCTCTATAAAGAGGTCTCTCCTTATGGGGTAGCCACTCAGGGTGGCCAGAGGTTATTCAAGGCTGGTGAGGGGAGCCATTGTTCCCCAAAAGGGAGATACAGCTTCAGAGGTTGAGGAGAAAGAAACTTAAGACACTGTTGTAAAAAGATAAACTGTGTATTTTGTTGCAGTCAAAGAACAATTATCCAAATGACCTGGAACCAGGATTACTGTAATACAGTATTGTTAAGCAAGATCACAGAAATAACAGCATTTATATGTTTAGATATCTGTCTATGATTTACTTTTTGTGTATATGACAGACGGATCCCAACCACTACACTGTAAGCCCCGCCCACCCAATCCAGAGATACTGTAAAGCATGCTTGAAGAATGGTTCAGCACATCATGTAACAAGCAACCAGCAGACATGCTTCAGCACATCATATAACCAAGCAACCAGCAGACTCCTGTAAGTCAGGATCCTATTATTTATATGCCCGTCTCTAAAGTGGCCCGAGCAGTTATTTAAAAAGTTGTTAATAATCGTCCTCCTTGTACCCGAAAGGATAATCCTCTTGTTTATATTCAAAATGGTAATTCTGCTTAGTGGGTTTGAGATAATCATCCTCTTTGTAAGCAAAAGGGTAGTCCAGCTCTGTGGTTGCTTGTATTATGGGGAGAGTGGTGGGAGGGAGGGTGGTGGTTGTGGGTGGCAGGGTGGTGGTGGTGGTGGTCGTGGGTGGCAGGGTGGTGGTGGTGGTGGTTGCGCTGGCTAGCAGTTTTTGCTGGCGGAGCCGTCGCATTCTCATCATGCGCAGACGCTGCAAACGCATTCTACGCGCTCTGGGCCCCAGCCCTATCCCTCTGTTGCCTTTCCCGTTCCCGTTCCTGGTGATGTTCCTGTTCATCAGTCGAATCGGTCTCCCACTGTTCAGCGCCATGATATCATGGATACGTTTCCAGTTTGATTTGGCCAGGACGAAGTTGCAGGGGCTGGCACCGATCTCGTAGCCCACCACACACACCTGGGCACTGGAGGTGAAGGTCTCGGCTCGCACAGTCACCCGGTACTCGCCCGGGTTCAGCAGACGCCAGTAGTCTCCATTGGTGGCTGAGAACAAGAGTAGCACAGATTAATTAAATCTTCAAATAGCCTTTCATTCATTTTAATACCACTTATCCATAATTTCAAATGCAAAAGGTTCAGATTCAGTTTAAAAGCAGTGTTGCTTCTTGGCAGCGTTATGGCACTATTAACGATGTTCACATTAAAGTTAAACAGTTGCCACATTCTGCTACCTGCCTGAAAAAGGAACCATTAGTTACAAGAGACTGAAAGATGTAATCCGATTACACAAACAGGTTACATGTAATGTGTTACTCCCCAACCTGGCCCCAAGTCAAGGAGAGAAATGCTCGGCTAATCACTAATATAACTGAAAGACATTTGTCTTTGGAGTCTGGATGATTGAAAGGCTGTTGTCATGGTGCAGCAGTGGGGTCTGGGTTAATGGAGTGCAGTTCCTCCCTTGTTGTCATGGTGCAGCAGTGGGGTCTGGGTTAATGGAGTGCAGTTCCTCCCTTGTTGTCATGGTGCAGCAGTGGGGTCTGGGTTAACGGAGTGCAGGTCCTCCCCTGTTGTCATGGTGCAGCAGTGGGGTCTGAGTTAACGGAGTGCAGGTCCTCCCCTGTTGTCATGGTGCAGCAATGGGGTCTGGGTTAATGGAGTGCAGGTCCTCCCCTGTTGTTATGGTGCAGCAGTGGGGTCTGGGTTAACGGAGTGCAGGTCCTCAATTGTTGTCATGGTACAGCAGTGGGGTCTGGGTTAATGGAGTGCAGGTCCTCCCCTGTTGTCATGGTGCAGCAGTGGGGTCTGGGTTAATGGAGTGCAGGTCCTCCCCTGTTGTCATGGTGCAGCAGTGGGGTCTGGGTTAATGGAGTGCAGGTCCTCCCCTGTTGTCATGGTGCAGCAGTGGGGTCTGGGTTAATGGAGTGCAGGTCCTCCCCTGTTGTCATGGTGCAGCAGTGGGGTCTGGGTTAATGGAGTGCAGGTCCTCCCCTGTTGTCATGGTGCAGCAGTGGGGTCTGGGTTAATGGAGTGCAGGTCCTCCCCTGTTGTCATGGTGCAGCAGTGGGGTCTGGGTTAATGGAGTGCAGGTCCTCCCCTGTTGTCATGGTGCAGCAGTGGGGTCTGGGTTAATGGAGTGCAGGTCCTCCCCTGTTGTCATGGTGCAGCAGTGGGGTCTGGGTTAATGGAGTGCAGGTCCTCCCCTGTTGTCATGGTGCAGCAGTGGGGTCTGGGTTAATGGAGTGCAGGTCCTCCCCTGTTGTCATGGTGCAGCAGTGGGGTCTGGGTTAATGGAGTGCAGGTCCTCCCCTGTTGTCATGGTGCAGCAGTGGGGTCTGGGTTAATGGAGTGCAGGTCCTCCCCTGTTGTCATGGTGCAGCAGTGGGGTCTGGGTTAATGGAGTGCAGGTCCTCCCCTGTTGTCATGGTGCAGCAGTGGGGTCTGGGTTAATGGAGTGCAGGTCCTCCCCTGTTGTTATGGTGCAGCAGTGGGGTCTGGGTTAACGGAGTGCAGGTCCTCAATTGTTGTCATGGTACAGCAGTGGGGTCTGGGTTAATGGAGTGCAGGTCCTCCCCTGTTGTCATGGTGCAGCAGTGGGGTCTGGGTTAATGGAGTGCAGGTCCTCCCCTGTTGTCATGGTGCAGCAGTGGGGTCTGGATTAATGGAGTGCAGGTCCTCCCCTGTTGTCATGGTGCAGCAGCCGGGTCTGGGTTAATGGAGTGCAGGTCCTCCCCTGTTGTCATGGTGCAGCAGTGGGGTCTGGGTTAATGGAGTGCAGGTCCTCCCCTGTTGTCATGGTGCAGCAGTGGGGTCTGGGTTAATGGAGTGCAGGTCCTCCCCTGTTGTCATGGTGCAGCAGTGGGGTCTGGGTTAATGGAGTGCAGGTCCTCCCCTGTTGTCATGGTGCAGCAGTGGGGTCTGGGTTAATGGAGTGCAGGTCCTCCCCTGTTGTCATGGTGCAGCAGCCGGGTCTGGGTTAATGGAGTGCAGGTCCTCCCCTGTTGTCATGGTGCAGCAGTGGGGTCTGGGTTAATGGAGTGCAGGTCCTCCCCTGTTGTCATGGTGCAGCAGTGGGGTCTGGGTTAATGGAGTGCAAGTCCTCACCTGTTTTAACGTCATGGTTGACTCCATCCACAGAGACGGTGGCATTAGCAATTGCATTGCCTTCCCGGTCAGTCACCACCCCCTTGATCCCACGATGGACCTGCAATAGAGCAGCAAGCAGAGTTTCGGTGGCTGAACAGCAAAAAGCTCACATGGCCTACAGCGCTAAAGTCATGCAAAACATTAGATATTATTATTATTAGAGGCTGGCAAGGTTAGAAAATCCAGCACTGGGTACCTGCCGTGAAAAATACCCGGACACCTGGGTCTTTTTTGGGTAATGATTGAAAAAAGTCACATGTGGATCATTCCACGCCAACTCAGCCAGAAAAGGAACATTTCGTTGCCCGTTCATCTCAGATTTTCCTAGAAAAAGAGTTCAGACATGATAGCTAATTTTTTTTTTTTTTTAAATTTCCCCTTCGACCTGTGACCTTGTAAAGGTCAACCTAAGGTGAGAAAGAGACCTTGCCCAGAAAAATCATCCTGGGTGTAATTTAGAAGCTACCATCATGTGCAGCACCTCATTCTACTTGTATTGAACAGCGCTTTTCAGAAGAAAATACTAGCAGCAACTTACTCACTTCTGGCAAATTGCAAGACGAGGGGTAATTGACAAGTTTTATTTGAACTCCAGTCTAACCCTTTACCCTGTAGGGGATGTGGGTCCTAAGATGTAAGTATTGCTGTAAGACCTCTTCCAAATTCTGTGAAGAACATCATTTTTCTAGGACAATCTGAGACAGACAGGCAACGGCACTGGTTGAGTTGGCATGGAAGGACCCATGCTTAAGCGCAGGATACATATTTAAATACTACTTAGTACACATACATTTAGTCCCTTCAGATCTGCAGACTTGTGTAACATTTTTTCAGTACTAGAAACATTGAAATAGTAATAATAATGAAAAACATATCAGTTTGAATACAGTTATGAATCTTAAATGCACTTCATGCCACGGGATTCTTTGCAACATCTATTGGCCATATTCAGCTTCTGTTGTTAAAGCATTGCGTGAAATTTATTTACCAAAGCAGGAGAAAACGGAATTTGCAAACTCTGCCAAGGAAATATTTCATGTGCTCCACAAATATTTTTTATTTAACCCAAAACAAAATAGGTAAATGTTTCAAAAGTGTGTGAGTAATGTGTTTCTCATAATGATTTAATTTTGTACTTTGCACCTTTACATATTTTGGCGTGCATGTGCTTTTTCTTATATAATCTACCTCATTAAAATAAAAAATAAAAATGTTCACGGTCTTCAGTCTGTTTTCTGAGGTACACTGCTCACAATACTGTATTGTTTATTTGTATTTTATTTTAATTCTCAAATTAATAATTGATACCCGGGCAGTAAAAAGAGGCTTGGCTCAGGTAATTTAAAACCAGAGAGACTACTATTAATTACACTAATTCAGGTGATTATAATTGTTACATGGCTTTAGTAATTGCTATTCACACGTATTGTGCACTCCACCTGTTATTTTGTAGTTCTGCAGCAGCCTAACTCCCTGCGTGAAGCCGGCAGCTGCAATCGCCCCTTCCCTGGGCTCAAACAACTTTACATAGGCTGCATCGTCCTCTCTCAGGCTGCTAGCTTCGATTTGAAGCTTCAAATTAAGTTTCATTTTTTATTATGAAAATCATACAATTTGAACTGTGACTATGGTATTACTGTTTTGTGTGAGAAAGTTTTGTTTCTCTTGTGTGTGTTTTTTCTGTTTCTTTTCAGAAACACGAAAGCAGCTGTTGGACTCGGCTTACATTGCTGAGTGTGTGCTTCAGGTCACATTTTAAAAAGTATGGTTAATCTCTCCACAGTGTCTCATTGCCACACTAGCTCTGCTTGTAGAAACATTGCGAAGGCTGTTAGGCTCTAACAGCAGGCTTTCCTTCAGTTTTCAGAATGTTGATTAGCCAGGAGCGCTACAGGTGGGTATCCCTACAGACTCCTTCCGTGGTAACTGTAGGTCCAGACATATATCAAACAGTGAGCAAGGTTACCACACTAGTATCGTACTATGGGCACTGTACTAGGGCACCATACAGGTACTCAAACGAGTGGTTTACCCTGGTTAAAGTTACCCTGATAAGGTACTGTATCATACCAAACTGGAGCTAAGGCTCCAAACCAGTACTAAACCAACACAGGCCCGTCTCGGTTCTACACAGTTCAACCTTGGTGCATCACTGTTCAATTTCGGTTTAAGAAGTAGCTTAAATGTGCTTAACAGTGGTACCATCCCTGGTCCAGTACCAGCGGACTTGGTCTTAATCTTGGCTTGCCCTGTTTCAATCTTTTTATAATGCTGTTGCCTGTACCATAAGCCGTGTTGCTACTTGCGCTGTTTGAGACAACGTATTATGTGGTTACAAGTACTGTTTACTGTACCTGTTACAGTAAGTACTATGTAGTAGCTGCAGCAGAGTGGTCGTTCAGTGTAGCACACCCCTGCTGCTTGCACTGTGCCAGGCTTTTACTCTTTGACCTGTGCAAGACTGGTCTCCCAATGGAAGACAAAGAAAGTGCACTGTTTGGGTCCAGAGCTTGTGAAAGAGGTACTCACTGACTATAGCTCCTGTGAGTTGAAAAATAGGTGTTTCGCAGCTCTGTGGAAGCTACATCCATCCCACTGAACAAGGCTCCCTGCCATTATCTTAAAAAGAGAAGGCTGCATCCTCCCCTCATGCCTCTGTGCCAAGGGAGAGGAGAGCTACCTAGGGGCCACATAGGAGACCTCCCTCAGGGTCTCCATCATCAACCTCTGCCTCTAATAGATCGGCGAACTCTGAGCAGTTGGATAATCTCTGGGCGGCTGTCATCCCAGCAGGATGCCGTGTTGGCCGAGCTACTGCAGAAGCGCACTGCTCCACCTACTCCCCTTATTTCCATGGAGCAGCAATGAGTAATAATCACAGAAAGTATCTGCTGCCTATCGCCACCTCTGAGGAGGGTCACTGAGGCCTTACAAGTTCCATGGCCTGCAGATGAAACCCCACCCCCCACCCCCAATGTACCTGGATTTTCTTTTTGCGGTCCCTTTATCCTGAGGCCATGGTCCATGGGGACTTTGTACAGCCTGCATAATGTGTAGAAACTCAGCTTGGCTGAATTTCCTCCAGTAGATGTCACTATTACCTCGCTAGTGCAAGTGCCAAAACTAGCGGTTCTCACTAAGGACACTACCTGCCCAAATAAACAGTGCAGGGTCTCAGAGGGCATTCCCAAATTGGCTTACTCAGATGATGTGTTTGCCCCATAACTGGGTAACTACAACAGCATTCTGTAGCTTACCAGACATGTTTGCTGAAGTCTCTCCCAGTCACAGTCCCTCCCCACTAACAACTGGAGGAGCTGTGGTTGGTAAAAAAAAACTTGCTCTGTATTTCAAAGTTGAACGGGCAGATGGTGGATCTCCTCTCAAGGGGAGAAAATGGAGGCTTCATCTGGAGGTGTTGAACCTTACTTGGCAATGGTGCAGGACAGCAGAGATAGACCTCTTTGCCTCGCAGCAATCAACCCATTTTCTCCTCTGGTTCTCCATAACAGGAGCCGGGGACCCGCTGTCGATAGATGCCTTGGCACACCAGTGGCCGAGACAGCTGCTATATGCTTTCCCACTGCTCGTCATGCTCCCACTGTGTCTGGAGAAAATCAGGCAGGACCAGGCCAGGGTGCTATTAGTAAGAAAGTTTACAAACGAGAGGAGGCCATTCAGCCCATTTTGCTTGTTTGGTTGTTAGTAGCTATTTGATCCCAGCATAAAGCAGCTTCTTGAAGGATCCCAGGGTATTAGCTTCAACAACATTACTGAGGAGTTGGTTCCAGACAATTCTCTGTGTAAAAAAGTGCCTACCTCTCCATTTGTGACCCCTGGTCCTTGTTTCTTTTTTCAGGTCAAAAAAGTCCCTCGGGTCGCATTGTCAATACCTTATAGAATTTTGAATGCTTGAATCAGATCGCTGCGTAGTCTTCTTTGTTCAAGACTAAATAGATTCAATTTCTTTAGCCGGTCTGCATATGACATGCCTTTTAAACCAGGTATAATTCTGGTCGCTCTTCTTTGCACTCTTTCTAGAGCAGCAATATATTTTTGTAGCGAGGTGACCAAAACTGAACACAATATTCTACATGAGGTCTTAAACTAATGCATTTTACAGTTTTAACATTACTTCCCTTGATTTAAATTCAACACTTTTCACTACATATCCGAGCATTTTGTTGGCTTTTTTTATAGCTTCCCCACATTGTCTAGATGAAGACATTTCTCAACATAAACTACTCCCCATACTTTTACAAGACAAGATTCTATCGACTGAATTATGTGGATCCTCAAAAACCTGGCTTTGGAAAGAGAGTGTTAAGTGTGGATTCAGGGTTGAACCTTACAGCATAAACATAGAGATCAGTTCTCCCTCTAGTTCTGAGGTTTCTGTATGGAAGGTAGCCTTGGCTTAGCCTTGTGGCATTCCATTTGGTCTGCAATATTGCCTTGTGACAGATTTGGTATTTCTACTCATCTGGCAATGGTTACATTTCATACTTGATACGTCAGTCCCTGACCACTTTTGGCGCCTCCTGAAGACACACCTGTTCAGACAGCATCTTTAAACCTCACAATTCTTGACTATACTGGACCTGTATCAGTACTGGCATCACCATGAACTTGCACTGCTCCACACTGCTGTATTCTACTACTGCTCTCAATAATTATACTTGCTGTATTCACTTTTTTTTTGTAATTGCTCTGAATTGAAATCATTGTCATCCACTTATTGTACTTGCTTAATGGAATTTGCTCTTAACTGGGCTTGCTACTTTTCGATATTAATCGGTAAAGCTTGTTAAACGTCTAATTCCTAAAAAATATGCGTTTGACTGAAATTAATATATAAAATTAAAATTAATATATATAGGATAAACGTCGGTAAAGCCACTCGCTATTTTTTATTACCAAAAAGTAATCACTTAGAAATCATCTCTAGTTTGTGTAGTTTTTATACTTGTTGTCTGTCCCGTTTCCGTTCTGCTCTGAATGGCTAGGGGTCGCTGTCAGTCATCTCAATGGTCCATTTGTATTGTAGTTTCACTGTCACCGTCATTTCGTCTTGTTCTGACAGATCTCATTGACTTAAGTAGTAGAATGCTCTCGTTCGTTTAAATGACTGTCAATCATCAAGATCTGCACCGACTGTGCACTTTCGTTTGCCAGCTTTCATTATTCAGGTTACAGGGTATCTATGAGATAAATACCCATATTACATTTCTATTTCAGGGAACCAGGGTTATGGTAATAGCCTAATTTTTTGTTGATGTTTTACTGTTCCATAACCCTTTCATGATAATCATTGAGTTGTTCTTTTGCAACTATTCTTGAATCTTGAGTACTTTTGTTAAGGTGCTTTATCTTATCAGCTGGTGTCACATATCTCAGTTTAGCACATTGGATAGTCCAGGATTTGTGCTAATCGTCATCTGAAACCAGCTGTAGAGTTCAGGAACTTCTCTCCAGGTCTAGTTGCCTGCCTTGCATAGCTGTAATGTCAGCATTGTTGCCCCACTAGACTCACACTTAATAGGACAGTCTTTTCCAAAGGGCATCTGTATGTCCTCAGTCAGGATGCCTATTGTTATGAAGTGGTTGAGTTTGGGAACCCTAAAGGAGGCAGAGAAGCGCTGCCTGGTTACCTGCTCCATGAATACCAGGAGTGCCTCCCGGTTGTTCTCCCACTCCTGAGGCAGCTCGCTCTCGTGAGGGAACTTGTCGCAGCCCACAAAGATGGACAGCTCAAAGCAGTTGGTGTGCAGATAGCTGAAGTCGTTCATACCTACATTCAAAGAAAAGCATGACTGAAGTGTTACTGAACAGACTGTAGGGTTTAAAACACAATGCATTACTTTCTCTAGCTTTCTGCTTTGTTTTACATATTCTTACAATATGATTTTTAAATGTAATAGTAATTGTTTTGATATTTTTATTAACATCGCTGGTAATAAATCAGTTTTTACATGCTATTTGCATTTCACAACGTCCCGTAAAAAGTCTTCTTAATTAAAACACTGGCTGCTAAAATCCAAGCAGTTCAATCAGACCTCCTCACCCAAAGTTCAACATTTTCATTGGTTCATCTGCCATACTTGCTCACACCGGCACAGCTAGGGAAAGCAATATGTTGTGTTTTAAACCCTACAGCTTGTTCAGTAACACTTTAAAACTCTTCAAATGAAATTGCTTTAAACATATAATAACCTTCAAGGCACTGGAATTCTCATTGACCACAGTCTATTAATCAAAATAATTAGAGCTGTTTGTAAAACTAGTGTGTTTCAAACTGTCAAGAAACCTCCATCAAGACTGTAATTACAATACAGCTCAAGGTACTTCTCAATATAATGTACTGAAACATATAATATATGTACCTGTAAACAGTTTTCAGTGGTTTATTCATTTGGGAACTGTAATTGTCTTTCTTTTGAGAAAAAACAACGAGGGTTTGAAGTTAATAACCGAGAATATTTAGCCCAATATGTAGTGTTTCTCAAGCTGAAGACACTGTTTTGAAATGTTTCTTTTAATATTACTGCTTTAATAACGTAAAGAGAAGACTGGTTAGCGTATTTTTCTCTTAAAGCATTGCACAAGACATGACTGTACCTAGGGGCTGTTCTCAGAACAAGAGGTCAAATTCATGTTCTGTTAATTAAGTCTTACAGTAAAAATAGCATGGCTTTAAAATTCAGTCTGGTCCGTGGTGAGCCAAGGACTCCACAGCCGACCTAAATCCTCCCTGCCCGAGCAATGCTTGGCCAATTGTACGCTGCCCCCTGTGAACTCCCGGCCACGGTCAGCAGTGGCCTATCCTGGATTCAAACTGCCGATCTCCAAGCTATAGGGTGCATTTCTGTGCTCTGGGTGGAGTTACTTTACCGGATGTTCCACTTGGGAGCCCCTAAAAATATTTTATTTACATTTTCCTGATTTAAAAATTAAAGCTACACAATTATTTTGTAAAATGGAAAAATCTGACAGGACTGGTAATTTTTCAGGGAAAGGAAAAGGAGGATGGAAAAGTGATATTGGCAATTTATTGGATTTTCTGGAGATGGTAAATACTTTTGACACAATGTTAATGGTAATGTTAATTAACAAGCATGTTTCAAATTTAATATAGATTTTTGTAATAATAATAATAATAATAATAATGATGATGATGCACACATTCTTTTCAGCTGTTAACTGAATTCAAATCCTTCAGATTTTTGTGTTCTAAGTGTTCTAATTTGAATGTAAGTTGTGCCTTGCCATTTAATTATTAAGCACAGCTGTGTTTTCAGTTATTAAAATCTTAATGTTCGTTCTTGATTTTGAAAAAAAAAAAAAAAGAAGTTGTTGATGAATCGATTATTGTTAGCTTGCCCACTGAACCATTACTTACTGCCAGTGGTGGGTTTCCAGGCTCCCCCGTTGAGGATGCCCAGCCCCCCTGTGAGGTCGTCTGTGTGACAGGCCCCCCGGTACGTCTCAGTCATGGTTAGGTGGGAGGAGGCGAAGGAGGTGGCCAGCCAGCGGAATACTGAGTCGTCTGGAGTCTCCCGGAGCGAGAGGTTCTCATACTGCCCCCCCACCCCCTCCTCCTCCTCATGATGCTGCCTCTCGCGTCGAGACACTGTTGACCTCCCCGACGGATGCACCATGTTGAAGGGGTAGGTCACAAGCTGCTCTCCCCCGTGGATATTTGCTCCCAGAACGAACGGGGTCTTTTCCATCCAAGAAATGATGGCTCGCGTCTCCATGGCAACCTGCCAGGGCACATAGTCTCATCAAGATGGTCAGAATACATTGGGATTATTAACAGCCATAGTCACAGCAGAATTCGTGAGAAGTTGGTTTGGTTATAGTTCAATCTTCCAGACAGGTTCTAACAATGGTAAAAAAAATCTATCCGCTGACTTCTATAAGGTTCTTTCTAGGTTTCTATAGCACTGCTTGCCACATGGCGCCAGCTACCAACAGCACAATAGTCACAACATGAGGGCTGGAACCAGTAGGCAGCATGCGCTTCAATTACAAAGTTATATGTCATACATTTTATAATTAGTCTTAAAAAGCACCAATACTTACCCTTTAAAAATTGCTGTTTTGAAGATAACTAATCATTTAGTACCACCAATTCAGATGTAAAACTCTGTACATATGATTTTTAATATAGGCGAATGTTCATGAGGATTTTTATAACATGAATCAGAGTAAGCCATTCTTCTTGGTGAATCGGTTCAGGTTATTAGCTCCAGCTGCACGTCATCAGGCTTGCTTCAGAAATCACCCTATTTTTCCAGAGGCAAGGCTGGAATTATCATATCAGTAAACCACATGGCTTGTTCCAAACTGCTTCTGTTACAGACTTGTTCCAAACTGCTTCTGTTACAGACAGTATGGAAAAACCACAGTTGAATCTCAAGAAGTGCTGATGCTTTTTTCTTCAGTATCATCCATTACACTGCTTAGAACTGCTTGTTTTACCTACCTTGGCACTACAGTAACTCATGAGGGAGCTGGGTGACACAGCAGGCTATTTCATTAGCCTTTCAGCTCTGTGGATTTGGTCCTAATCCAGCTCAGGTCACAAGTGTTTTAATCAGAACACAACTAATTAATTCGGACCAACCACAAAAATTTTATTTACTGGTATACTGTATATAAAACAGTACAAAAAAGTAAAGCAAGATGGATTACCTGTCAAAGAGTATAATAAATAGTAGGCAAGGGTTGGTTCCTTTTAGACCCCCACCGTTCTCATTGGCAGTCTGACTCACCGAGGCATTCTCTGATAGGAAGTTGTCTGGGATAGGGATGTGGTGATTGGGCACAATGCGGGGAACCCACCCCCTTTCCTCGGCGCCCCACAGGATGGTGTTGAGATCGGGGAAGTTCTCAAAGATGTCATAGCCTTCCTCTGTCCAGTGGCCCAGTGCCCAGTTACCCAGCTCTGACCCCTGAAAACAGGAAGTAGAATATACTACCAGGGAGCTGACACTGGGAATTTGTTCTGTAGTCTGTGTTTTAATAGATTTCAAAATCCATTTTCCTCCCCTTAATTGTTCTCTGAAAAGAGGATATTGTGGAGGTAGTCGTTACGTAGATCACATGAACATAATGTTGCATATATCTGGAGAACCACTTATACAATTGCCATGAAACGTGGTAGTTACATTATGCACCATAAGTTACTGAGCATCAGATTCTGGGAATGTACTGTACTGACACAAATGTGATGTTCAGCAAGATGAGTGGTGCCCATTTTCCTCACTCAGTGCCTTTACTTACCAAATACTATACCTTGGTATCTCTGAATAGACAATCATCTCCTCTTTAAAGATATTCTAAAGATCTTAAGAATATTCATGTCACAAGTATAATAGGACCCCAGTGTTCTCATTTTTCTTGGAAAACTGTAAAACTGGGGCCGGGGAGTTTATTACCAGATAACTTCACTCAGATTACTTGCTCACTAAATATTTTGCTGTCTCTGAATAAAAAATTGTCTCTTTAAAAATATGCAAATCATTTTAATGAACAGTCTGTCCCACAAGTACTGTGGTACCCCAACTATGAACCACTTATTGCCATTCTCACATGTATATTGTAATCAAATTGTGTAACTACAGTAATTACAAGCTACTATCTTAGATAAAGCTGAAAGGCTACAGACCATCTCGTAGGCAAGCTCGTAGGCGTCCGGGTTGAAGGAGGGCACCAAGTGGATGCGCGTTCCCTCCACTAGGCGGCGCACTCGTGGGTTGTCATCATTGTATTCCTTACACATGAACTGCATTAGCAAGAGCAGCAGTTCCCGCCCCAACACCTCGTTGCCGTGGAGACCGGCTGTGTACCGGAACTCCGGCTCGCCTGTTAGGGAGGAATAATATATATCAATCATAAACACATATCAAAGCAATGAAAGAGAATGTGTCATAGGCACAACTCAGGAGACAGTGAGGGTAACGCAACACTTGTTTTAATAACTAAATGTTTAGGGAATTAACATTGGAATGCCCATGTATTTTTGTATAAGATAAAAGCTACTAAAATATTCCTTAAACCAAACGCAAAATGAACAACCTGTTGGGAAACATATCCAGTATATTTAAATGTTGGCTTTTTGAAACTGGACTGTCAATATGGTAAGCAATATTTATATTGAGGCAATGGGCTTTGTAGGAATTATAGTACTGCTCTGTGGCCCCAAAGATAGTTATGGATACAGTTGCATATTTCAAGTTAGCTATAACATTTTATAAGTAACTTGACAAGTAAAAAGGTCTAACTAAGCAAATTATTAGTTCAAATAAGGGTCTAGTTAAGTAATTGAGAGCTCGGTTGGAATGAAAGCCAGCAGCCACAGCGGGATCCAGGACCGAATTTGAGAAGCTCTGCAAAAAGGCTTTTATGCCAGCTGCAGTTGCTTCACAATTACCAACATGAAGTATAAAGAGAAGTAATCACTGTTACAAGTAATATGATTACTTGTCAATACTAAAACATTTAAAAGTAATAACTTACTGCAACACATTACAATACTCAAAAAGTAATCTGATTACAAAGTAACTGTAATTAACAAATGTGTTGTAATTCAACAATTATAAACTTAAAACAAGCTAGGAACATCCAAGTACACACACTGAACAAATGAGTAATGATGTCTGAGCTGGGACAGGGCTCAGTCTGTGGTCCTGTCAGTACCTGTCTCGTGCTCTCCAGGGTTGTCCGAGATCTCCATGGCGTACAGCTTCAGCCCCTGGGAGCTCTTGCCGATGTTGTAGATGCGTGTGATGGAGGGACAATCCTCATTGATCACCTTCATCATCTTGAGGACAAATTCAAAGAGACGGGTGGAACATTTATTTTACCCACCACTGAAATGCCAGATTTGAACATCAACCCACTGCAGCAACACATGTAAAGTACAAGGAGCTAACCAAACAATCCCAGTAAATCTAACATGTACAGTGGCTCTCAAAAGTATTTACCCCCCCTTGGACTTTTCCACATTTTATTGTGTTCCAACATGGAATCAAAATGGATTTAACTAGGAGTTTTTGCCACTGATCAACACAAAAAAGTCCATAATGTCAAAGTGAAAAATAAAATCTACAAATTATTCTAAATTAATTACAACTACAAAACAGAAAATAATTTATTGCATAAGTATTCACCCCCTTTGAGTCAATATTTGGTAGAGGCACATTTGGCAGCAATTATAGTCATGAGTCTATTTGGATAAGTCTCTACCAGCTTTGCACATCTGGACACTGCAATTTAAAAAAATTTGCCCATTCTTCTTTGCAAAATTGCTCAAGCTATATCAAGTTGGATGGGGACCTTTGGTGAACAGCAATTTTCAACTCTTTCCACATATTCTCAATTGGATTGAGGTCCGGGCTTTGACTGGGTCACTCCAGGACATTGACCTTTTTGTTTCAAGCCACTCCAGTGTTGCTATGGCTGTATGTTTGGGGTCATTGTCCTGCTGGAAGATTAATCTTCTTCTAAGTCCCAGGTCTCTTGCAGACTTTAGGATTTCTCTGTACTTTGCTGCATCCATTTTGCCCTCTCTCTTCACAAGCTTTCCAGGCCCTGACGCAGGGAAGCATCCCCATAGCTTGATGCTGCCACCACCATGCTTCAGGGTAGGGATGGTGTTCTCAGGATGATGTGCGGTGTTAGGCTTGCGCCAAACATATCGCTTAGCGTTGAGGCCAAAAAGCTCTATTTTGGTCTCATCAGACCATAGAACATATTTCACATCTATTCATGATTTATTTACATTGAGAATATACTAAATTAGTAACAAGCAACTCGGATTGTTAACTTAAGAACTTGAAAGTGTGTCTAAGTTGGTAAACAGTTTGTTTCTCATCTACCTGTCTCATCTCTTTATAGTTGTGATGCCGGAAGTCCAGGTCATCCAGTGAAGTCACTTCATTCTGTCTGTACTGGTAGCTGTTTGGGGCTGAAATAATAAAACAAATTTTAATGTAATGCAATGCAAAGTTTCAGGCAGAAAACTTGAAATACACCTGAAAATATTATCATTTCACTGACAGGAAAACCCTTGCAAACATATATTATATGAGCAGCATATTATCTTGACTATCAGCTTCACAGTCATTGCTTTTTTATATAATTTCTACAAAATTCCGTAACCAGTGTAAAGGTGTCCTCCTGAAAGCACAATTTCAAAGGTAAAAATGTTTGTGATTCATAATAAGCTTTTGTGATTTAAAATATAATATATTGTTGTACAAGAGTTCCACACAATACTCTCACTCAAACGACAAGAGAAGACATGTATAATAGAACAGATATAACAGAAGATATAATAGCAAAAAAACTTGCCTGGTAGCCTATTGAACACCCTTATAAAAGTTTACCACAGTAATTGGTATTTTTTTCCCATGGTTATACTCTGATTTGCCATATTTTTCAGTACACTTCATCATCGCTTATTTAAGCTTACCATCCTTGCCCTATTCTGTATTACACTTTGCTGTACCAGTCTATTGCCCCTTCTTCCTCTCCCTGGGTATAGAGGCACTTACAGTAAACAGGGCAGCCCAAGACCTCCAGGCGCATGCACAGGCTCCCGTTCCAGCTCTGAGGAAGAATTCGGATGTACCGAGCCACCACTGGCTCAACGAACTCTGAGATCACAGGCGTGTCCTTATCCACATTCCCGAGAAACAACTTCCCAGGGGCAAGAGAGAAAGAGACATCTATAAACAAACCTGGACTTGCCTTTCTGTCATTAAGTCTCTAGTAATCCCTTAAGGACTGGTGCTCGGGTGCTCATTGGAGACGCACTAACAGCCAATTGATTGACATGGGGCTCAGTCAAGGTTTGGTTGACTGGGAGTCCCTGATGGGCTGGAGGGGCATTTCTTGAGGCGCACCCAACCATAAAGGGAGGGGCTACGCTGAACACTCGCTCTCCTCCAAACACCTCCACATGTCTGCTGTGTGCATCCAGGTCTGGCTGAAGGATCAGCATTCGGCTGAAGAGAGGGATCAGTGACGGTGTCGTCCAGCCTGAACCTTAAGATTGTCACTGTGGATCGGGATCATCAGAACTGGGATGGCCGTGTGTATATCCAGGATCACCAAAGCCGAGATCGGCAGGCTGTGAACCAGGACGTGTGTTTTTGTGGATTAGGATGAGTTTATGGGATCCAGATACTGATCCCCAATTAGATAGCGCACAGCCCGAGTTTGGCCACCTTTTATTTTCTTTAGCTGTGTTTCTCAATGGATTTTGTTTTAGGACATTATTTTCACTGTGTGGTACCCTAGTGGCTGCCACCTACCACTGCACTGAAATTTAAATTGTGTAGATGTGAATAAATTTGCGCACCGGTGTGGCATGGCAATGCCAATTTATTGTCTCTGTGTCCTTGCCCAGTGAATACCCACAAACTTAAAAAAAAAATTATGAATGTCATTTTATCTTATTATGTTGCCCTAGATTTTCCCTGTTTAGACCATCCAGTCATGCTTCCCCACTGCGGTAAATCCGTGCAAATGCTCCGGCCAGGTGCCTGACTAGTAGGGTCAGCTATAGCATGCTGAAGACCCTTTTAGTCTCTCTAACCTGCTGAGCCCCTGCTACTCTCCCTGTGGAATCCCTAGGTCATGCCTGAGCCAGGTGAGTCATTCAGGGACCCCTGAGAAATTTAATCTGGCCTGTACACTCCACTTACCCACTCTACATAGCCGTCATGGATCACATTCCATGTGGTGCTGTCATTGCTGAAGGCCACAAAGTACGAGGTGACAAAATCGTTGCTGGAAGAATAAAATAAAAAATGTGTGTACATTGTCAACTATCATCCAAGACAGCATAGCAATTCTCATTTTAAACAGTATTTGTTATAAATATGTCACCACTCTCTATTTGTGAATACAGAGCTATTGGTAACATAATCACCAGGGCCTACAGTACATACAATGTATGCACATATATACTGTAAATTTGGGTAAGAAGGTGGTGATGCTAAAGAAATGGTTCTTTAATCTGTGCTCAGTCTTCACTGTTCAGGGAAAACAAAATGAACTGTCATTTTAGTACTTTTCATTTTCAACAATATAAAATATGTGCTCCAGTTGCCTGGGATATATGAATATTCCTATTATTTCCATATGTTAGCTGCATAGTAACAGAAGTTAATGTGAAACAGAGAGGCTGTATTGAGGTGCCATTTACCTACAAAGCATTCAGAATGTGAACTCTGTCATCAGCGAAGAATGACAACATTCCTTGCTAACCTAGTAGTGAAGATTGAAGCCCAGGAATCTCATTGTTAGGTACAATTATATAACTGGTTTACTTTCTACATGTATTTATACATATACACATACAAAGTATTTTAAAAATGCTGTTGTTAAAAAAATGCGTGGCAAGTGGTCCATGGGAAAAATCCAAACACCAAGGTGGTCCCTACATTGAAAAAAGTTGGGAACCACTGAACTAGAGCAACCGACCCATGGGTCCTCATCAAGATGGGACATACCTTAAGTATAAAGTCGGCTTGCGGTGGCCATCTTGGGAAAGGCAATCACTCAGGTGTTCCAAGTTGCATATTCGACAAAGCCAGTGTTTATCCATGGACACAATCGACTAGTGATTGGTCATGGATGATTGCCGGGGGTGTGGCTTGGACCATAAAAGGGAACTGTGTTGATCAGTGGTGGAGTTGTGTTTGGGGAAACACTGCCTGGAAGGACCTGCTGTGCTGTGCTGTGCTGTGCTGTGTTGTGCTGTGTTGTGCTGTTCTGTACTGTGCTGTTTACACTAGACTTGTGTTTTAACCCAGGATTCCAGGAAGTAGGAAAGCATGGATGCTGGGAGTGGAGCTCTTCTGGATGGATTAGAAAGCAGTGCCACAGTGAGCCTGCCAAGGAACGGGGCACTAGCACTTGAGTGAGACAGCAGCAGGAGGCAGACGTTTCTTTCCTGCCAAGAGCGAACATTTTTGTGTTTGAACGGGACTGTGGGGTACCTTGTGTTATGTTATCATGGATACCAAGTAAAACTTTGTTGCACCAAATACAGTGACTTTGTGTATTTTGTATATGCACCACAGGGACACAGACACATGCCAGCATATACTCATAAATTATGATAAATCTTATCATAAGACCTTAGCAAGTTTCATTACAATTGGATAAGCAGTTCTAGATATTTGCTGATATAAGTATTGTCACCCCCACTATATTATATAGCGACATACTATATCATGACAGATCACTGAGCAACCATTATTAATAGAATAATAAAAAGTTATATCATTGTGTTGCTTTTGCTGGTAATACTGGTTTGCTAATAGTCCCGTGTAGCAAATCTCCCTCCCGACCTGTGAGATTCAGAACTGGGCAGACACATGGCAAATGACATTTAATAGAGAAAAGTGTAAGGTACTGCACGCAGGAAATAAAAATGTACATTATAAATATCATATGGGAGATATTGAAATTGGAGAAGGAATCTATGAAAAAGACCTAGGAGTTTTTGTTGGCTCAGAAATGTCTTCATCTAGACAATGTGGGGAAGCTATAAAAAAGGCTAACAAGATGCTCGGATACATTGTGAAAAGTGTTGAATTAAATCAAGGGAAGTAATGTTAAAACTGTACAATGCACTAGTAAGACCTCATCTTGAATATTGTGTTCAGTTCTGGTCACCTCGCTATAAAAAAGATATTGCTGCTCTAGAAAGAGTGCAAAGAAGAGCGACCAGAATTATTCCGGGCTTAAAAGGCATGTCATATGCAGACAGGCTAAAAGAATTGAATCTGTTCAGTCTTGAACAAAGAAGACTACGTGGCGACCTAATTCAAGCATTCAAAATTCTAAAAGGTATTGACAGTGTCGACCCAAGGGACTTTTTCAGCCTGAAAAAAGAAACAAGGACCAGGGGTCACAAATGGAGTTTAGAAAAAGGGGCATTCAGAACAGAAAATAGGAGACACTTTTTTACACAGAGAATTGTGAGGGTCTGGAATCAACTCCCCAGTAATGTTGTTGAAGCTGACACCCTGGGGTCCTTCAAGAAGCTGCTTGATGAGATTTTGGGATCAATAAGCTACTAACAACCAAACGAGCAAGATGGGCCGAATGGCCTCCTCTCGTTTGTAAACTTTCTTATGTTCTTATGTTCTTATGAGGGTGCTAAGCAGCGAAAACAGAGTTCCTTGGACTAGAACTAGAAACTAGCTAGAAAGGGGGCGGAACTCCGGTGCATTAACGCATCGTTCTGGAAGGGAAACGAAGTGGCAGTCGCAGATTGGAGGGGTGGCTATACTCGTTTACTAAGCTGTCATGTGTGACGGCATGAAAGGGGACAGAGAGACACAATCTGTTCCTTCCCTTTGGTTTGTGATTTGAACTTGAAAGGACCCATGAGAGACCCAGTGATAAAACTAATTGTGAGTGTTTTGTTTGTTTGTCTATAATGATCTTGTTTGTTCTGGAGCTGTCACCAAGGGCCAGCACTAAGCCCGGAACAGCACTTCACTTGTGTCACACATAAACTTGTATCACCCACCACGAGCACTACAGCACGCACCCAGGACTGGTGATCGTGTTTGTACATTGTGGGAAAGATACATGTGTTATTATTTGGGATTGCAACCCGTTTATTTATTCCAGTTCATTACACATTATTGTTTATTGACTGGAGTTATTGTTTATTCACCAGACCAGGATTATAATTTAAAAAAAACCCTTTCCAACTGGATTACAACTCTCTGTCTGTTAATGACGCATCGCATCACTCCACCACTTTGCCACATCCTGATATTTGTTTCTCCATTCTAATAAGGTCAGTAGACCAATTTACTGGGTAGTCCAGTTATTAATAATAATAATAATAATAATAAATAATAATAATAATAATAATAATAATAAATAATAATAATAATAATAAACTTTATTTTGTATAGCGCCCTTAAAAGCTGTCATCTCAGAGCGCTTCACAATTATTAGTACTACAATAAATAAACAGATTATGCATTAAAAAACACAAGGAAATAAAACAATCATAAAAATCATAAAAACGCCTTTCTAAAAAAGTAAGTCTTTAAATTAACTTTTAAAACACTCAAAGAAGCCGAGTCCCTGATCTCTAGTGGAATAGAGTTCCATAATTTGGGGGCATAGCAACAGAAGGCCCTGTTGCCCATAGAGCGCAGGCGAGCAGGCGGGACACACAGCAGTCTGAGATCGGCAGAGTGGAGGTTGTGAGTGGGAGTGTAAAAAGATAAAAGATTTGACAGATAAGTCACAGCTAGCTCATGAAGAACCTTATATGTCAGCATTAAAATTCTAAAACTGATAGGAAGCCAGTGCAAGGCCTCCAAGACAGGAGTGATGTGATCTCTTGAGCGGGACCGAGACAAAATTCTGGCTGCAGAATTTTGAACAAATTAAATTTTAGTGAAGATGGTATTAGACACTCCAGTGAGCAGGGCGTTAGAGTAATCGATCCTGGAGAAAACAAAAGCATGAACCAGTTTTTCAGGTGCAGGTAGAGAAAGCATGGGACGCAGTCTGGCAATATCTCTAAGATGAAAAAATGAAACCTTGACAGTATTCAGCACATGCGATTAAAAAGCTTACCCAGGATCGAAAATCACACCCAAATTTTTCAGCAACAGACTTAAATTTAAAGCATTGTTTTTACCTAGCTGGCGGGGAGTACCTAACAGCATTATCTCGGTCTTGTCACAATTAAGGTGTCAAATAATTTGCAACATCCAATTTTTTATATCAGAGATACAGGCAGTTAGAGCAGAAGCAGCAACATTGAAATCAGATTTAGAATTAACATAGATTTGAGTATCATCGGCGTAAAAATGATAGTGTATGCCATGAGACCTTAAAATGTGACCGAGGGGAAACACATAAATACTAAATAACAGGGGTCCGAGGATAGAGCCTTGCAGGACATCAGAAATTACTGGCCCAACCTCAGAACTAAACTCACCCAGGGAGATAAATTGCTGAAGTCCTGATAGGTATGATCTAAACCAGTTACGGGCAGTGCCAGAGATTCCAAGTAAATACTCTAGTCTATCAAGCAGAATCTCGTGATTTACAGTGTCAAATGCCGCACTAAGATCCAAGAGGATTACAATTGATAAAGCACCTGAGTCAGCAGCCATTAACAGATCATTAGTGACTTTGACCAGGGCAGTCTCAGTGCTACGAAGATGCCGGAAGCCAGATTGAAAGGGTTCAAAAAGATTGTTAGCAATGAGAGCAAGTTTAATTGCCTAGTGACAGCTCGTTCTAGAAGCTTAGCTAGAAAGGGCAAATTTGAGATGGGGCGAAAATTATTAAGATTATCCAAAGCCGTATGAGGTTTTTTTAGGCACAGACATTACTGCAGCAGTTTTAAAAGCAACCGGAACCAAACCAGAACTCAGGGACTCATTTATAATAATTAACACCAAGGGGCAGAGCAGCTCAAAACAGCCTAAACATAATTTATCCAGCCTAAACACCAGAAAGACAGTACTTACTGTGTCTGAGAGTCTTTGCCCTGGGTGATCACTCCAGTGAATTTGGTGTTCCTCCTGGTGTCTACCTCAAACCAGTGCTGTGTTTCCTCGCTGTCAGCACACCAGGCCCCATCATTGTAGTCTTCTTCCTCTTTGCCAGCCTGAAAAGTTGACTTCATTTACCATGAAATCATTAAGCAAATGAGAGATTAACCCTTTGTGGTCCTATGTCGGACCAGGTCCAACACTACAATTTTCCCTTTCCAGTCCGATGTCGAACATCATCAAAAAGACGTCAAGCACAGGTCTCTAGTTGTTCTTTCAATAGCTGAGTGAGACCGATAGGAACCGAGATAAAATGAAAACAAGGGTTGAGTATCTGAGCAATACACATAGCCCCTGCACCACAGAGACAACACAGACACAAACAGAAGATAGCTGCTTCTGCAACCAGTGCCCAAAAAATCTCAGACATTTGCAGAGCTTTTTGAGATGTTATAGTAATAAAATAATGACTTGGATCGCATTATTGAGGAATTCGGTGATAAAATGAGTGATCAGGAGAGGATTTATCAGTATGCATGACTATGAAGAGGTGTGTGAAAAATACAGCGAACAAGGGGTGGGGCTTAATTGGAGATGCAGTACTGAGTGTCTTTTAGCTATGCAGTGCCTTTTAAACCTGTTTTACTCTGGAAAAATATATATTTTAAACAGAGTGTGTAAAATAAACAGTGTGTGTGAAAATAAATTGGACCTGACGTGCCTGACAAGCGCCAAATTAATTGACCACTAAGGGTTAAGATGGTGAACTAGTCCTGAGCTTTGTGCAGTGAGTGGTATGGAGTATGTACCGTATGGTAGTATCTCCAGCAGCCAGACCTAGGGATGTTGGATTTAAAACTCACTCAATCCAACCTGTGCCATACCTGCATATTTAGCCTGCCACGCTGTGGACCCAGGCCGTGCCGTAACATCGAGGAGGCCAGCAGCTGGTCATCTTCCACACGATGGGACTCCAAGCCAAGGGGCGGGCATTCTGGGGCAAACAGGTATCAGTCAGAATCATAATCCTTTCTTTACTGAACACTATTGAATATGCTGGCTCTCTGATTCCCAGCACTTAGCTGTCTACAGTTCATTTGTAGTTCTTTTAGCATTGCACTTCAGTGTAGAACTAAATACACCACCAGTGGAATGCAAAGACTGGTCTTACAATGGTGTCTGAGGCTGCCCTGCCCTCATCTCTTCCCATTAGCTCCTTTTAAGGGAAACACCTTTAGAAGAGGACCAAGACAAAGCATAGCAATGCGTATATCTGCACATCCTGCCAGAGTGTGTTCTGTGTGGAGTCAGATCTTCTTCACTAAACAACTATCTTTCAGAAGTCACCTGCATCTTCTCTGCACTATTCAATAACAACCTACAGCTCTGAATTATTTTAGATTAGCGGGCTTCCTCCAATGTCTAGACATCTTCTTACCCAGCAAACATAAGCAGCAAATGTATCCAAGCTGCAGAGGCCTGGAGGAGGGGGTTCAGCTCAGGCACCTGATTCAATAACTGTGACAAGATGAGGTGAACAACCCCAGGGGATTTTCCATCTCTAGCCTTTGGAATTGCAAAGGACAACGAGGTGCAACATAAGGGGCCCCAGCCAAGATCCCAACTCGGCACAACCTGGATAGAAACTATCAGGGTTAGGGTTGCATTATTCACCCTACATTCCTTGCAGTAGTACCCTTACCACTTAGAAACCAAACCATTCTGTAAAGCATTAAGAACTCAGTACTGGAGATCTGAGTCAACAAATTGAATACAGCATAGTAAGAGAGAGAACTGGAGATCTGAGGGCTAGGAAATCTAATCCAGAAAACAGAAATCCAGGAAATCCATGAACCAGCATCTCATTACAGTAATATAGCATTACTGTATTTGCAGGCAATCTGTGAGGCAACCAGGTCAGTATAATAAAGCACTGGGGGTCTGAGAGCCAGCAAGTTTTAGTTGACCACGCCTCGCCTGATCTGGTCGAGGGCTGTCTGTAATTTGTTGTTTTGGAATGCTGAACAGGCAAGAGCTAACGTCAGAAATAACAACACCACATCCAAGGGTCTAGGTGCAGTATTGACTTTGGATCCTTTTTGACATTTTAGGCAAGCTTTCTCTTTCCTAGGAACAACAAAAGACATGCTTTCTGCCTGTAGCTGCCATGCTGTCTGGGAACAAGTTTTCTTTGTCATTATCCAAAAAAAGTGCAAAACCAACCAGCTGCAGAGAAAGTTGAATGCATCGGTAGAATAAAAGCTGTAGTTTACTACTTCCTATCACCGCACTATCCTTATAATTATAACTTTGAAACATCCACAACCCTATAGAGCAGCCCTCCATGTTTATCTGACCCCTGACCTCCATCGGTGAGATGAGATTCAGGCTGTTGGTCTGACCCCTCCGTCAGTGAGATGAGATTCAGGCTCTTGGTCTGATCCCTCTGTCAGTGAGATGAGGTTCAGGCTGTTGGTCTGATCCCTCTGTCAGTGAGATGAGATTCAGGCTCTTGGTCTGATCCCTCTGTCAGTGAGATGAGGTTCAGGCTGTTGGTCTGATCCCTCTGTCAGTGAGATGAGGTTCAGGCTGTTGGTCTGATCCCTCTGTCAGTGAGATGAGATTCAGGCTCTTGGTCTGATCCCTCCGTCAGTGAGATGAGATTCAGGCTCTTGGTCTGATCCCTCTGTCAGTGAGATGAGATTCAGGCTCTTGGTCTGATCCCTCCGTCAGTGAGATGAGATTCAGGCTCTTGGTCTGATCCCTCTGTCAGTGAGATGAGGTTCAGGCTGTTGGTCTGATCCCTCTGTCAGTGAGATGAGATTCAGGCTCTTGGTCTGATCCCTCCTGTCAGTGAGATGAGGTTCAGGCTCTTGGTCTGATCCCTCTGTCAGTGAGATGAGAGGCTCTTGGTCTGATCCCTCTGTCAGTGAGATGAGGTTCAGGCTCTTGGTCTGATCCCTCAGTGAGATGAGATTCGGGCTCTTGGTCTGAGTCAGTGAGATGAGATTCAGGCTCTTGGTCTGATCCCTCTGTCAGTGAGATGAGATTCAGGCTGTTGGTCTGATCCCTCTGTCAGTGAGATGGGATTCGGGCTCTTGGTCTGATCCCTCCGTCAGTGAGATGAGGTTCAGGCTGTTGGTCTGACCCCTCCGTCAGTGAGATGAGGTTCAGGCTGTTGGTCTGACCCCTCCCTCAGTGAGATGAGATTCAGGCTCTTGGTCTGATCCCTCTGTCAGTGAGATGAGATTCAGACTCTTGGTCTGATCCCTCTGTCAGTGAGATGAGGTTCAGACTCTTGGTCTGATCCCTCTGTCAGTGAGATGAGGTTCAGGCTCTTGGTCTGATCTCTCTGTCAGTGAGATGAGATTCAGGCTGTTGGTCTGATCCCTCTGTCAGTGAGATGAGATTCGGGCTCTTGGTCTGATCCCTCCGTCATTGAGATGAGGTTCAGGCTGTTGGTCTGACCCCTCTGTCAGTGAGATGAGGTTCGGGCTCTTGGTCTGATCCCTCTGTCAGTGAGATGAGGTTCAGGCTGTTGGTCTGATCCCTCCGTCAATGACATGAAATTCAGGCTCTTGGTCTGATCCCTGACCCCTGACCCGTCGGTGAGTTGAGGTTAAAGTGTTACAGAACACTGCAGTGTTTACAAGAAACACTTTGCATTATCTTTGCTGTGTCCCGTGTTGCCCGTATCGCAACACTATATTTTGAAACACATTGCCAACTGTTTTGACATTTTTTATTACACATCATGGGTCATAAATAACCTGAGCAATATATTTCTCAACTTGTACTCAGCAGTGCTATTCAGGAGAAAGATAATTCCTGTTATAAGAATTGCAGTGTATCCAGATCATCTATACCCTTAAAATGGCAGGAGGGAGCATGGTCTGGATACACTGTGAAGCAAAATTATCTTTCTCCTAGCAAATGTTCCTGAGAAAAAGGTCTCTGTCCAGGTACAGGGTGGCAAGATAAGAAAGGTTTCCATACACAAGTGTGGTAGGATAGCTTGGGTGGATGAAGTCAGACCAGAAATGAAACCATAACAGGTTACATAAATACATAAAGTATTGTGGTGCGAGACACAAACAAGCTCATTTCTTTATTAAATAAAAAGGTTGAACAAAAACACAAACAAAAAGGCACGAAAACAAACAAAACAAACAAACAGAACACAGAACAAACAAGCCAGTATTGTGCTGGTTAAACCAGCAATCGTATCAGTTGTTTATTTTACTTTTACTCCTCCTCATGACTCACATTCCGCCTCTGAACACACCAACCTCTTTCTCAGCTGGGATCACCTTATTTATATACCTGTGACTGAAGCCTTAATTAACTATTTAATCATTGATTCAAATCATGGCTCCAGCCACATTCCCACGTTTTTTCAGCAGTATTCCACACACACACAAACCCACATCCCTGTGCTCACATACCAATATACATTAACTCCCCCATGATACATAACCCAAACTATAAAAATAAACCAAAAATACACCCAGGGGAGGGGGTACCCCGTCACAACAAGTCAGTTAGGTTTGTGAAGCTCCTTACTCTGTGGTGTAGTGTAGAGTGGATCCACTGGCTCTGGCTCGTTCTCCTCCTTTTTCTCTTTCTTTGGTTTGGCTGTTTGAACAACAAGAAGGGAAGGGTACGGTCAGCTATGGCACTGCTTTGGGAGTAGGAACCTGCTATGGGTGTAACGATGCATCGTGTATCGATGAATCCTAATACGTTCTTTACATACACCATCTCATAACAGAGGTATGTATTGTTTGTACCATTTGTACCAATAAGCAGAGCTTATTGTAGTTCACCAAGTGGTTCTTGAATAAAGAAGAAGTGTGTTTTATAGGTAAGCAATAAGGCACGACAGGGTGTGGGATATCCTCTAATATCCACACTCCCCGGGTGTGTTATAAGGATATCAAAGTATATCCCACACCCCGAAGTGCCTTATTGCACTTATAAAATGGATCAACCAACATTACAACCCCCCCCCCCCCAAAAAAAAACGTAAAAACATGTTTTAATTAACAAAAAAAGTATTTTTTATTAAATATCCTTCTACCTCTGCCTGAACTTAGAAAAAATAGTCCCTTAAAACATAAAAAAATAAAACCAAAAATGCATTAATTAAAAAATAATTTCAGATGTTGAATTGAACATCGCCATTGAAAGTGCAGTTTGGATTTGTTACACTTCTTGTAATTCTTGGTTTATTCATTACATTTTAAAGTAAAATATTACTGCCCAAGACTGTCTTTAAATCAGGCAGACTCTTCCTCACAAGACCTGCAATAGTATCAGGTGGGAGTGCATTTTATTTATTAATGTATTTATTTATCCAAATATTTTGTGAAAAACTGAAAGTTTAAGAGGTATTTTATTTTCAAAATGGGATAGGGAAACACCGTAGTTCAGGGAGAAGGAACAGAGCGATCAGAATGGCGAATTTTTAATTTATTTGAATACTTACTTTTTTTTTTTCACTACTTTAATTAGCCATTGGTGTCTGATTCAGATTCATTTAATATCTCATGTACACTTCGATTTCCGAAAAGTTCAACATTTACATAAATCTCGTTGGTCATATTTATTGCGATAAATTCCTATGTGTGCCGTTTTTGTTTTTAAATTCTAGTGTATGGTTATCTACCAGTGATTTGCCCGTTTTTGAAAAAAGTGCTGACCCATGGTGATATGCTGTAATATCAATACCCCATGTGACCTGTTTTGACCAATCAGGATAGAATATTTAAAATACCCATTTTATAATTGGAATTAATGCATAGTTTCCCCAACTAATTTATTTTTTGTCTTTTAACAAAATAGCACTTCATTAAATAATCATTTAATCTCATTATGCATCATACAAGTAGGCTATCACTTGTATTGTGATATATACTGTATCGGGGCCAGCGTATTGCTGTATGGTATTATATTGTGACATTAGTGTTTGGAATATTCATGACTATACTGATTAACATGCCTCGAGACACCTTCTAGCACCTTGCAAAGTCCATGTTGTAGCATGGGCCTAACCTGATATAAAGTACAGGTCCTAACAAAGTGTCCAGGCAGTGTACTGAATGTACCTACTCCTCCACTCTATCCCTCAGCACAGAGGCGAATACCATATTCCAAGCAGTGCTGAATGTACCTACTCCTCCACTCTATCCCCCAGCACAGAGGCGAATACCGTATTCCAGGCAGTGCTGAATGTACCTACTCCTCCACTCTATCCCCCAGCACAGAGGAGAATACCATATTCCAGGCAGTGTACTGAATGTACCTACTCCTCCACTCTATCCCCCAGCACAGAGGCGAATACCGTATTCCAAGCAGTGCTGACTGTACCTACTCCTCCACTCTATCCCCCAGCACGGAGTAGAATACCATATTCCAGGCATATGGAGAAGAATACAGTATTCCTTCAAATTTAAGACGCCCTTGAACTTAAGACACAGCCCAAATTTACCAACCTCAATTTGACAAAAAAATAAAACATCAAATAAATATTCATTTACAAAGATGCAACCTCAACCTCACTCACTTACAGCATCACATAACCTGGCAACAGCAAGCATGACACAACACGTCACTACGTCAGGCAACATGTAACCCAGCAACCACAACAGCATTGATCGCTTTGCAAACACAACAGTCAGAACGTTATGCACACTACCAACTATCAGAACATAACATATGTATATGGGACATTACCCACACCTGTGCTTTTCTCCCAGTTTGTGAACTGTGGTATTGCTTGGCAGATCAAAAAATATGTGAGTCTGATCAGCATTTCCGATCTGTCCAAGCTGGTACTGGAAGCTAATAACTGTTTGAAAATGGCTGCCTGTACGTCATGGAGGATTCAAGATCGGGCAGTAACATTTTGGTTTGTTTTCTCTCAGCAGTAAGTCATGTTGCTGCTTGTGTATTCAGGCAGTGACGTCTTTATTTGTCTTTTCTCGGCAGTCCGTCACATTGCTGTTTGTGCACTCGGGTAGTCACTACTATAAACAAAAAATGGTCCAGAAAATGCGTCTGATCCCAGCTGTTGTTTTTATCATGTTTCTTACTTTTACCTTTCTCCTCCTCTCTCCTTCTCCCCTCAGCTTCCTCCTCTTCCTTCTTTCCTGTGGGGTAGGAGGAAACAGAGCTTTGTTATAGATCGCAGATGTGTTGTTCTCTCATCCTCACTTTTACAGTTTGGAAGGTAGACGTCCAAAATGTACTTGACTAAATGTTTGCATTCCTTACTCAATGAAAGTGCAGTAAGAACAGTCAGCACAACTCACATCAGTCTATCTAAATACAGAACTGATATCATTTACTGTAGATTATTCAAATACAATTCTGGTGTTTTTTTACAGGCTGAATACACTAAAACAATATGCACTGCTAGAGTTTTCAAAATCTTTGTGGTTTTAATAAAGTAATGGATCCAATTACGCTATGTTTTCTTCACCCTCAGTGTTTTTTTTATTGCAAGCTATCATGGAACACAAGTTTTTAAATTCTGTGAGGTACGTACTGTCTCCATAGTCATACTCATCCAACCATGTGCCTTCCTCTGGAGGAGGGGTGGGTTCCTCACGTTCCACTGCGGAGAACGGAAAACAAAATGCTGAAAACTACCTCCCAGTCCCTGAACACTTTGCCATATTACCTCCGTCCCTCCGCTCTGACTGCTAAGACACTGCATCCCAGCCTTCATCTCAAGGCCAAAGTGTCTCCTAGTACCACTGCTCCAATCAGTAGGGCACACTGGGCCTTCCATGATCCTCAGATCTACTACCATTATAACAGCTTACTATAATAAAAGCACAACAGAGTTTCACAAAGCATAGTAAAAGTAGGCACCCACTAGAGGGGAGGCATGCCTTGATTTAGTCTTTTCAAATAACGAAGATAGAATAACTAAAACAGAGGTCAGAGAACCACTGGCAAACTCAGACCACAACATGGTCTCATTTGAAGTGTTTTTTAAATCCTCAAAAGTAAAGACTAAAGCTAAGGTTTACAATTTTAGAAAAGCAAACTATGAAGGCATGAAACAGAGACTAACAGAAGTAGATTGGAGTAAAATAGAGAAAACACCCACAGAAGAAGGATGGTTGTTCTTCAAAAACATAGTACTAGAGGCGCAAAACAATTATATCCCTAAAGTAGACAAATCTAAATGTAAAACTAAATTGCCAAAATGGTTTAATAGATCAATTAAAAAAAATATTCAGCGAAAAAAGGCACTTTACAGAGCATTAAAAAAGGACCAAAAAGAAAGTACACAGAAAGAGTACACAGATCTGCAAATGCAAGTCAAAAAGGAAGTTAGAAAGGCCAAGAGAGAAATAGAAATGAACATTGCTAAGGGAGCTAAAACCAATTCCAAAATGTTTTTCCAATATTACAACAGCAAGAGAACATTCAAAGAGGAGATTAAATGTTTAAGAGATACAAATGGCAAAATCGTAGAGGAAGAAAAAAAAATAGCAAATATGTTAAATGATTACTTTTCACAAGTTTTTACAAAGGAAGATACTGACAACATGCCCCACATGTCATCCAGTTCCTATCCAGTTTTAAATAACTTTAGCATAACTGAGGCAGAAGTGTTAAAGGGACTAGGAGCTCTTAAAATAAACAAATCCCCTGGGCCGGATGAGATCCTCCCAGTAGTACTCAAAGAAATGAAAGAAGTAATTTACAAACCGCTAACCAAGATCATGCAGCAGTCTCTTGACACAGGGGTGGTACCGACAGACTGGAAAATTGCAAACGTAATACCGATCCACAAAAAGGGAAACAAAACTGAACCAGGTAACTACAGACCAGTAAGCCTGACTTCTATTATATGCAAACTTATGGAAACTATAATAAGATCCAAAATGGAAAATTACCTATATGGTAACAGGGTACTGGGAGACAGTCAACATGGTTTTAGGAAAGGGAGATCGTGCCTAACTAACTTGCTTGATTTTTTTGAGGATGCAACATCGAGCATATGGTTTATTTAATTCCAGAAAGCTTTTGACAAAGTCCCGCACAAAAGATTAATTCTCAAACTGAACGCAGTTGGGATTCAAGGAAACATATGTACATGGATTAGGGAGTGGTTAACATGTAGAAAACAGAAAGTACTGATTAGAGGAAAAACCTCAGAATGGAGTGTGGTAACCAGCGGTGTACCACAGGGATCAGTATTAGGTCCTCTGCTATTCCTAATCTACATTAATGATTTAGATTCTGGTATAGTAAGCAAACTTGTTAAATTTGCAGACGACACAAAAGTAGGAGGAGTGGCAAACACTGTTGCAGCAGCAAAGGTCATTCAAAATGATCTAGACAAGATTCAGAACTGGGCAGACACATGGCAAATGACATTTAATAGAGAAAAGTGTAAGGTACTGCACGCAGGAAATAAAAATGTACATTATAAATATCATATGGGAGATATTGAAATTGGAGAAGGAATCTATGAAAAAGACCTAGGAGTTTTTGTTGACTCAGAAATGTCTTCATCTAGGCAATGTGGGGAAGCTATAAAAAAGGCTAACAAGATACTCGGATACATTGTGAAAAGTGTTGAATTTAAATCAAGGGAAGTAATGTTAAAACTGTACAATGCACTTGTAAGACCTCATCTTGAATATTGTGTGCAGTTCTGGTCACCTCGCTATAAAAAAGATATTGCTGCTCTAGAAAGAGTGCAAAGAAGAGCGACCAGAATTATTCCGGGCTTAAAAGGCATGTCATATGCAGACAGGCTAAAAGAATTGAATCTGTTCAGTCTTGAACAAAGAAGACTACGTGGCGACCTAATTCAAGCATTCAAAATTCTAAAAGGTATTGACAGTGTCGACGCAAGGGACTTTTTCAGCCTGAAAAAAGAAACAAGGACCAGGGGTCACAAATGGAGTTTAGAAAAAGGGGCATTCAGAACAGAAAATAGGAGACACTTTTTTACACAGAGAATTGTGAGGGTCTGGAATCAACTCCCCAGTAATGTTGTTGAAGCTGACACCCTGGGATCCTTCAAGAAGCTGCTTGATGAGATTTTGGGATCAATAAGCTACTAACAACCAAACGAGCAAGATGGGCCGAATGGCCTCCTCTCGTTTGTAAACTTTCTTATGTTCTTATGTTCTTAACCCTCCCTCCCTCCCAGTCCATCAGCTCTAACCACTATGCCACACTGCTTGCCGCCTTGTCCCACAGCTCTAACCATCAGACAACCCTGCTTCAGATCCCCACATTTCTAACCACAAAGCCACACTGCTCCCTAGTCCCTCGGATCCAACTACTAGACCATCCTGCTTCTTACTGGACCACACATTTTCATAGTCTATCAACTCTACGTTCCCCCCTCTGCTTCCAGTGTCTCGGCTCTAATGTCTAGCCCCCTTCATCAGTTCTACAGGCCCTTGTGTGGCTGGCACAGCTGCTGTGTACCTGTTGGGTAGAGTCTCCAGTCCTCAGTGTAGGGCTCACTGAAGTCCATCTTTCCGTCAGTAGGGGGCTCTGGAAGCTCATCTGTCAGGACAAAATCACACACCGCACATTGACAAAAGCATGGCATCCCTGCGAAAAATACCCAGCCGCTCATGGTGTCCTGCTGACCAGCAATAGTTTGAAATGAATTGGAGCACACAATTACTGCTTTAGGTAATAGCACCCAACTGGTTAACAAAACTAAGCAATGATTTATAAATAAATTTCCTTATAGTTTTGAAAGAAGCACCTGTTATACTTTCAGACAGTCTGATACACTTGCACTTCCCAGGTTATTTAACTTCAGCAATGCATTTTGGGATCAACACATGAGAGTTGACAATGACAGGAGGAGAGTGTTTTGATTTCATAAATTAAAGAATTTGGTGACGTTTCACAGGGGTAATGCGAACAGTTTGCAAAACGAAAATCGCCAGTTTCAGCCTGAGCAAGCAGCAAGTCAAATAGCATTGCTTCTGTGTGGATCAATCACTTACTGTCTCAAAAGATACATTATACTTTGTTATCTGCAGCTTATCTGTTCACAGAGTGATAGAATTGTTTTCTTGAAAATAGATTTCCCTTTATAAGGACTCACTCCAGAGTGTTTGTAACAGTTTAGGAATGTAAGTCCTAGCCAAAGCCAGCATTACAGTGAGTGCGTGTGAATGGAGGGACAGCGTTAGTCAGAGCAGCATAGGGTATTTTATTGGGAAGGAGCAGTACAGCTGCAAGAAAGTGGAGGACAAGCAAATAGTCTACAATACGCCGGCAGCATCGTTCATAAATCAGCATCACAGGTTTTAAAGCACTAAAGGGAACCTAAGCAGAATAAAACAACCCAGATGTAGTAACATTAATGAATTGGAGATGTGGTTGAGGACTCAGTCAAAGAAAAGTATTCAAATCAAAATATATTGGAGCACCAACTAAACAGAAAACAAAATCTAGCGAGTCCTCATTCTCACCTCCAGTGGACTTCAGATATCAAGAATCGGACATGTATTCTATTAGATAAATAATCCCATTCTCACAGTAAAGAAAGAAACTGGACTTTCAATTTACAGCTAAACAATCACACAGGAGCCATTCTAGATCTCCCCCACCCCCTCCCCAGTCCTATGGATGGAACAGCAGTGGTAACACATGTGAGCTATAATCATTATATGCCAGATACACACCACTCTGTATATGCTACACTTTAAAAATGTCACTATAATAATTATATGCTGGAAAATATTTTTAAAATATAGTGTTACACGTCTCCCCATGTGTTGCTACAACTGTTTAAATAATGTACTTGTCATTTTTCTTTTCATTGGTAACATCCTGACAGTTTTTTATACTTATAACTTTAAAGACTATTTCAAAGATCTTTTCAAAATGGTAACTCTTGTGCACTGGGGTTTACAGTTAGGGTTAGGGCAGCAGCACATGGGGATGGGTAACGCTATATTTTAAAAGGACAGGTTTGTTAAAGGGAGATCGTGCCTAACTAACTTGCTTGATTTTTTTGAGGATGCAACATCGATAATGGATAATTGCAAAGCATATGACATGGTTTATTTAGATTTCCAGAAAGCTTTTGACAAAGTCCCGCACAAAAGATTAATTCTCAAACTGAACGCAGTTGGGATTCAAGGAAACGCATGTACATGGATTAGGGAGTGGTTAACATGTAGAAAACAGAAAGTACTGATTAGAGGAAAAACCTCAGAATGGAGTGTGGTAACCAGCGGTGTACCACAAGGATCAGTATTAGGTCCTCTGCTATTCCTAATCTACATTAATGATTTAGATTCTGGTATAGTAAACAAACTTGTTAAATTTGCAGACGACACAAAAGTAGGAGGAGTGGCAAACACTGTTGCAGCAGCAAAGGTCATTCAAAATGATCTAGACAAGATTCAGAACTGGGCAGACACATGGCAAATGGCATTTAATAGAGAAAAGTGTAAGGTACTGCACGCAGGAAATAAAAATGTACATTATAAATATCATATGGGAGATATTGAAATTGGAGAAGGAATCTATGAAAAAGACCTAGGAGTTTTTGTTGACTCAGAAATGTCTTCATCTAGGCAATGTGGGGAAGCTATAAAAAAGGCTAACAAGATGCTCGGATACATTGTGAAAAGTGTTGAATTTAAATCAAGGGAAGTAATGTTAAAACTGTACAATGCACTTGTAAGACCTCATCTTGAATATTGTGTTCAGTTCTGGTCACCTCGCTATAAAAAAGATATTGCTGCTCTTGAAAGAGTGCAAAGAAGAGCGACCAGAATTATTCCGGGCTTAAAAGGCATGTCATATGCAGACAGGCTAAAATAACTGAATCTGTTCAGTCTTGAACAAAGAAGACTACGTGGCGACCTAATTCAAGCATTCAAAATTCTAAAAGGTATTGACAGTGTCGACCCAAGGGACTTTTTCAGCCTGAAAAAAGAAACAAGGACCAGGGGTCACAAATGGAGTTTAGAAAAAGGGGCATTCAGAACAGAAAATAGGAGACACTTTTTTACACAGAGAATTGTGAGGGTCTGGAATCAACTCCCCAGTAATGTTGTTGAAGCTGACACCCTGGGATCCTTCAAGAAGCTGCTTGATGAGATTTTGGGATCAATAAGCTACTAACAACCAAACGAGCAAGATGGGCCGAATGGCCTCCTCTCGTTTGTAAACTTTCTTATGTTCTTATGTTATTTACACAGTTGTAGGAACACATTACACTGTATTTTTTTTTTAACCCTGTACTCTTTAATCCTGGTACATGTGCACGTTATTACATTATAGAAGAATACTGCCTTTCTGTTAGGATTATACATCTCTTTAATAAAAGAGAGGCAACTAGAATTGAAAAGGGCTCAGGCACCTTAACATCAAATAAATAAAATAAAATAAATTATAATTGGAATAGCAATTACTCAGGACAATTTCAAACATCTTCAAAACTGTAAGGGGTCTGTAAACAAACCTGAAACAATTTAAACATTATACTACAGCCTCTATAAAAATGAAAAAAAAAACTAAATGTAACCACTAAATGAATTTGGTGTAAGAGCTTCAGATACCTTTTTTATACTTTCTGTGTTGCTCTCAATATTGAGTTATTATTGTTTCTCTAACTTTGCCTATATCCAGCTTTGAGCTTGTCTGGAGATTCCTAAGTGCCGGAATGGAACACCCTTCCCGTCAGATAAGTTTAGTACTCTGTTATACTACAAATATTGAGTTTCACCTAGTGCATATCACCTATAACTTTATATATATATATATATATATAGATATATATATATATATATATATATATATATAAAGACAGAGCTGAAGGACACAATGTCACATGATTTAAATGGAATGTTGAAGGTTGTTTCATCCTGGCACTTAGAATTCTCCAGACAAGTTTGAAGCAAGACAGATTTAGAGAAAAATGATAATAACTCAATTTTGGGGCAACTAACCAAGAGCTACTCAAATGATAGCAAACATCACAAAATAATAAGAGAAATAATAAAAACAACAAAAACAGCTTTTGAAGCTAATTTGATGGTTCATCTGTAATTCTGTGGCATTTTTAAAGAAATGGTTAATGCCAGTGAAGCAAAAGCTTTGTAAATCTGTTTAAAGGGTGTTAGAATGATTTTAGTTGTGAATATGAGGAATGAATGCTTAACGTTACTCACATTTTATATCCCAATAGTCATCATCTTCTCTCCTCTCTTCTCTCTCTTGTTCAATAGCAGTTGTTACAGGGATCTCTGGTGGTGGGTAAATATCAACTTAAAAAAAGGAGAAAAATAAAGTTGGAGTTCTATTCACAAAACAAAAATGGGTTAGGCTGACAGGCTGTCAATCAATCAATTTTTTTGTAACTAAAATTGAAGAACAGAATTATTGTGATGATCAAGTGTCAACATGACTAGACGGAAACACACACACACAGTTCCTTTGAAAAAAACTGGGTCTTGAAATGATTAATCTGTAACTCCTATCCATGGGTTCTGTGGACCCAGAGCACTTTAAAATGCCCACTGCTCTTCTGCTACGCTCAGCCACTCACTGTGCCCTCGTAGTAGTTTCATGTGAAGTCAGCGACAGCTGTATGGTGGCATTCTTGCTGGGCTGGCTACTCTGTGTTTCTGTACCGCTGGGTATTTGGGTCCAGGGTACACCTGGATTATACTTGTGTGACATTTTTTGATCAGTCATTGATTTAGAATTAATCTTTTTTTTTAGCTACTAGGAGTAATTTCTAGAGTCATTTGAAGCTGATATGTTGCAAAAGCACTATTTCATGCCATTCTAAACATTGCCTGGATAAACAGTCACATTTTCTACATGTCTGCAGCTCCAATGAGAGTGTAACATGTTTTGAATTGCTCAAGGCTCTTGGAAAACCCAGAGCTCATCCTTTGATTAAACGCAGAATGACCAACACCAAAGTACCTCACAAACTCTGCTCCCTTACAAAAGACATTCCAAGAACTCTGCTCCCTTACAGAGGAGATTCCAAGAACTATGCTCCCTTACAGAAGATATTCCAAGAACTCTGCTGCCCGCTGACCCGATCCCTGCAGATGCAGACCTGATAACTCTCCTGATAGCTCTCCTTATAACTCTCCTGATAGCTCTCCTGATAACTCTTCTGTATTCAGCAGGAGTCTCCCGTATTCACCGGGAGTCTACAATATTTTGGACCCTTCTCCCGCACATCTCCCGGGACAGATTTTCTCCTGTACTGTACTGTTAAACCCCCTTATGTCAGCACACCTTTAATGTTTACAAAATTCATGGCCAGTGTACGATTACTACTGTGGGATATATTCCCTGAATATAATAATAATACATGAACATGTATTGGAAATGTAACTGGATTAATTAATGAAACTGTGTGTCTTGAGAAACAAGGCAAACTGCTGTGTCTTGAGAAGAGGGCTTCTTTCTTGTAATCATAGCGAACTTTGTGACCTACTGAACGAGGTGACTGGGGCTAGGTGGCGCCTGAACTGGATTAGGCTAAAAGGACAGTTGAATTATGTAAAGATAATTCACACATGCAATAACAACCGTTTTGATGCAATGAAGACATAAACTAGTGACGTCCCAGTGGAAAAGGACATTCAAACATCAAAGGATTGGGAGTTTAAAGAGGCAAGAGACACAAATTACCTAATGAAAGTGGCTAGCGGAGTGAAAATACTATAAATATACAAGCAAAACTAAACATTTTGCTATCCACATCGAATGTAAAAAAGGTAATGTCACTCTGCTAAGGGGCTGCAACTCCAAGACTGCCTAAAAACAGACCCAAGATGGGACTCTGTCTGAAATGGACCCAAGATGAGGAAGGGAGAAAAAAAATGAATTTATTTACAATTTTTTTTTATTTATTTATTTTATTTTATTTACAGACCAATAAGCCTGACTTTTATTATATGTAAACTTATGGAAACTATAATAAGATCCAAAATGGAAAATTACCTATATGGAGATATATATATATATATATATATATATATATATATATATATATCTATATATATATATATTATATATGGGCTATATATATATATATATATATCTGTCACAGAGACGGCCGAAGTGGGCGGCGTCAGAACCAGGAAATGAATACACAAAACAGGACGGATGAAATGAAATGATGAGGCGCTTGCTTGCGCCGGTTTATTGCAAAATAAAAGGTTTAAACAAACACGAAAAACACAGGACACGGCACTCTACGCCAAAATAAAAGAGACAAACAAAAACGGACTATACTTAACGAAACGGTGAACGGACAGACACACTGACAAACACGGTGAGTTTCTAAATAAACAAGTATCGTGCTGGTCCCACCAGCATGCAATAGCAATTGTTGTAAATAGTTTATCCTCCTCTCTCTCCCGTTCTCCACTCACCGAACATCCAACCGCGAGTGGGTGAAAACATGCTGTTTTTATGCAGCTGTACCGAGACTCGACTGCTAATCAATCATTCAATTGGAGTCTCGGTACAACTGCACGTGAATTAATAAAGTGCAATTCCCCGTGCTCACATATTATTACTTTTTACTTGCACGTGAAGTGCTGTGCAATCCTTGTGCCTAAATACAAATATACATTTTAAACAGTCGTGTTACACAGACCCGTTTCTATCCCATGTATCGAGCAGGTTCAGAAGCATTTAAACTAGAAAGGAAGGGGGGAGAAAACAACAAAAAAACAGAAGGGAGACCGCATCAAAACAAGAACAACAACTCAGGTAAGACAACCATTAAATGTATTTATCTAAATGCTAGAAGTATCAGAAACAAAATTCTAGAACTTGAAGCTACTGCACTAACAAGTAACTATGATGTGATAGCTGTTACAGAAACTTGGTTGTCTGAGAGTGATGGGGACGAACATAATATTTGTGGGTATACACTGTATAGGAAAGACAGGCAGGACAGAAGAGGAGGAGGGGTAGTGACTGCTTCCTAACACAATTTGTCAAGGCACCGACTAGAGGGGAGGCATGCCTTGATTTAGTCTTTTCAAATAACGAAGACAGAATAACTAAAACAGAGGTCAGAGAACCACTGGCAAGCTCAGACCACAACATGGTCTCATCTGAAGTGTTTTTTAAAGCCCCAAAAATAATGACTAAAGCTAAGGTTTACAATTTTAGAAAAGCAAACCATGAAGGTATGAAACAGAGACTAACAGAAGTAGATTGGAGTAAAATAGAGAAAACACCCACAGAAAGAAGAAGGATGGTTGTTCTTCAAAAATGTAGTACTAGAGGCACAAAACAATTACATCCCTAAAGTAGACAAATCTAAATGTAAAACTAAATTGCCAAAATGGTTTAATAGATCAATTTAAAAAAAAATTCAGCAAAAAAAGACACTTTACAGAGCATTAAAAAAGGACCAAAAAGAAAGTACGCAGAAAGAGTACACGGAACTGCAAACGCAAGTCAAAAAGGAAGTTAGAAAGACCAAGAGAGAAATAGAAATGAACATTGCTAAGGGAGCTAAAACCAATTCCAAAATGTTTTTCCAATATTACAACAGCAAGAGAACATTCAAAGAGGAGATTAAATGTTTAAGAGATACAAATGGCAAAATCGTAGAGGAAGAAAAAAAAATAGCAAATATATTAAATGATTACTTTTCACAAGTTTTTACAAAGGAAGATACTAACAACATGCCCCACATGTCATCCAGTTCCTATCCAGTTTTAAATAACTTTAGCATAACTGAGGCAGAAGTGTTAAAGGGACTAGGAGCTCTTAAAATAAACAAATCCCCTGGGCCGGATGAGATCCTCCCAGTAGTACTCAAAGAAATGAAAGAAGTAATTTACAAACCGCTAACCAAGATCATGCAGCAGTCTCTTGACACAGGGGTGGTACCGACAGACTGGAAAATTGCAAACGTAATACCGATCCACAAAAAGGGAAACAAAACTGAACCAGGTAACTACAGACCAGTAAGCCTGACTTCTATTATATGCAAACTTATGGAAACTATAATAAGATCCAAAATGGAAAATTACCTTTATGGTAACAGGGTCCTGGGGACAGTCAACATGGTTTTAGGAAAGGGAGATCGTGTCTAACTAACTTGCTTGATTTTTTTGAGGATGCAACATCGATAATGGATAATTGCAAAGCATATGACATGGTTTATTTGGATTTCCAAAAAGCTTTTGACAAAGTCCCGCACAAAAGATTAATTCTCAAACTGAACACAGTTGGAATTCAAGGAAACACATGTACATGGATTGGGGAGTGGTTAACATGTAGAAAACAGAAAGTAGGTCCTCTGCTATTCCTAATCTACATTAATGATTTAGATTCTGGTATAGTAAGCAAACTTGTTAAATTTGCAGACGACACAAAAGTAGGAGGAGTGGCAAACACTGTTGTAGTAGCAAAGGTCATTCATAATGATCTAGACAAGATTCAGAACTGGGCAGACACATGGCAAATGACATTTAATAGAGAAAAGTGTAAGGTACTGCATGCAGGAAATAAAAATGTACATTATAAATATCATATCGGAGATACTGAAATTGGAGAAGGAATCTATGAAAAAGACCTAGGAGTTTTTGTTGACTCTGAAATGTCTTCATCTAGACAATGTGGGGAAGCTATAAAAAAGGCTAACAAGATGCTCGGATACATTGTGAAAAGTGTTGAATTTAAATCAAGGGAAGATCTCATCTTGAATATTGTGTGTAGTTCTGGTCACCTCGCTATAAAAAAGATATTGCTGCTCTAGAAAGAGTGCAAAGAAGAGTGACCAGAATTATTCCGGGCTTAAAAGGCATGTCATATGCAGACAGGCTAAAAGAATTGAATCTGTTCAGTCTTGAACAAAGAAGACTACGTGGTGACCTGATGCAAGCATTCAAAATTCTAAAAGGTATTGACAGTGTCGACCCAAGGGACTTTTTCAGCCTGAAAAAAGAAACAAGGACCAGGGGTCACAAATGGAAATTAGACAAAGGGGCATTCAGAACAGAAAATAGGAGGCACTTTTTTACACAGAGAATTGAGAGGGTCTGGAATCAACTCCCCAGTAATGTTGTTGAAGCTGACACCCTGGGATCCTTCAAGAAGCTGCTTGATGAGATTCTGGGATCAATAAGCTACTAACAACCAAACGAGCAAGATGGGCCGAATGGCCTCCTCTCGTTTGTAAACTTTCTTATGTTCTTAAGTAGAGGTGGAAACAGAGCAACAGCCACAGGAGGAGGATGGATGGGAAGCCTTCCTCCACAGCATGGGAGTACACTATTGTTGCTGCATCTGTGGGGAGTGGGGCCATTTCCCATCTAACTTCCCCCTCCCACCAGAAGAATGCCTGCTGCCTCTGCATCCACCACTGCCGCCAGCAGAGGGAGAGAGCCTGCTGGTTACCTTTCCACCAGCAGAGGGAGCATGCCTGCTGGTCCCCCCCGCTGCCGGCAGAAGGGGAGGAGCCCCTGCCGCCTTCGCCGCCAGAAGGGGAGGAGCAGGAGCTGCCTCTGCCTCCACCACCTTCACCGGCAGGAGCAGAGCAGCAGGAGCTGCCTCCGCCTCCATCACCTTCACTGGCAGGAGACTACACGCCTCCTCCACCTCCATTGGCAGGAGCAGAGCAGCAGGAGCTGCCTCTGCCTCCTCCACCAGCAGAGGGTGAATGCCTGCTGTGTCCCTGTCCACCAGCAGAGGGAGAATGCCTGCGGGGTCCCTGTCCACCAGCAGAGGGTGAATGTCTGCTGGTACCACTTTCCCCACCATCACGAGGAGAGGAGCTGGAGCTGCCTCCACCTCCATCAGGGGGAGAGGAGCAAGAGCTGCCTCTCCCTGCACCAGAAGGACCAGGACTAGATGCTGGTGGTCCTCAGCAACCCTTGTATAGGCTGCTGAGGGAAGCACTGGGAAGAACTGCCCTGCCGCAGTGGCAGAGACGAGGGCCAACACCCGCACCCCAGCTTGTCCTGACTCCCTGCCTCGCTTCGCCGAAGGATGCCTGCCTTGCTTAGCCCGGGGTTGCCCACCGCTCCACATCGCCCGGGGAGCTGCCGGCCACGAAGAAGGGGGAGGAGGTCTGGAGACCACCAACCCCAGCAGCAGTTTCGCTGCCGGAGATTGGGGGGGAGGTCAGGAGACCTGCTCCCACTGCAGCAGTTTCACTGCCGGAGAAGGGTCGGGGGGGGGGGTCAGGAGACCAGCGCCCCCAGCCGCACTTTCGCGGCAGGATGGACTGTGGTCGGAGCCCCAAAAAGGGGAGCTGCTGGCCATGAAGAAGGGGGGGGGAGGTCAGGAGACCAGCACCCCCAGCCGCACTTTCGTGGCAGGAGGAACAGTGGCTGAAGCCCCGGAAGAGGGAGCTACCAGCCAGGAAGACATGGGGGGAGGAGGACCTCCCACCATGGCCACCCCCCATGGATTCCTCCAGACCCCTCTTCCAGGACATTGAGACTGAGGGGGGAGGTGGCCGTTGGGTCCATGTGTGCTTTGCACAAGGGGGGGTATATGTAACAGGGCGAGCAGCCCTGCACAGTGTTTATTTTAGAACGGGATCTCCCCTTCCGCCCCTGTGTTATTTTATATTTGTGTTTATAGATGACGGCAAACCACCCTGTGTTTTGTATTTGTTTATTATTTTGTATGAGGGTGCAGCCGTGCATTTCTGTGTTATTTTAAAAATGTATTTGTTTATAAATGATGGCGAACCGCCGTGCGTTTTGTTTTGTAGCGTGGATGGGAAGCCCCAACCACCTGATTAAAACCTGTGCACAAGGTCGCCATTTCCCGAATTCAGTGATTAATTTATTGCTAATTGGGAGATGGTCACCTGTATAAATACCTGCAGCTCTCCATGTTAAGGGAGGTGTTCAGAAATGAAGAACAGGAGAGCGAGAGGCGAGAGATGTATTTAAAAAGAATAAGGATCCGTGAAGGCTACTGCCCAGCCAGACCTTAGCGTTTATTTTTGTGTTCGTGATTTATTTTGTTTAATTGTTTTATTTCTGCTCTGCGAGCAAGTGTTTTTATTTTTGTTTTTTATAAAACGGCGCACGTGCCACTGCATCGTACCTTTTGTTTTGGTTGTGCTTCTTCTGGTCTGGGTCCCCGCAAAGCCATTTCCTGCCACACCAGGTATTTTTCAAATCAGTCAACTGGGTGTAACCCTGGCTGCCTTGAGCATGTTTTGCCGAAGCATACAGTCTCTCTCCTCCCCCCTTTTGTCTTTCTGTCACTGCACAGTCTTTGGTGCTCTTTGATTCATTTTTGGAGATGAAATGTGGCTTTGGGGGTGGTACCGACAGGGGTGGTACCGACAGACTGGAAAATTGCAAACGTAATACCGATCCACAAAAAGGGAAACAAAACTGAACCAGGTAACTACAGACCAGTAAGCCTGACTCCTATTATATGCAAACTTATGGAAACTATAATAAGATCCAAAATGGAAAAGTACCTTTATGGTAACAGGGTCCTGGGAGACAGTCAACATGGTTTTAGGAACGGGAGATCATGTCTAACTAACTTGCTTGATTTTTTTTGGTTGTTAGTAGCTTATTGATCCCAAAATCTCATCAAGCAGCTTCTTGAAGGATCCCAGGGTGGGGAGTGGTGGTAGTCGGGCGACATGTGCCCGACCTTGCCAACTTCAAAACACCACTCCTCCCCCCTCAAGCAGGTCAGGCAGACGTCCACCTTGCTGGATGCGTGGTGGGGCTTGCGACCAGCCCCGCGCTGCTGCTGCTTCCTTCCCATCCTTCTTTCCTTTTCTTCACGCCAAAAAATAACGATTAATTTAAAAAAAAAAAAAAAAAAAACTGCATTACCCCTCTGCAGTACCTCCTCTGGCCTGAGTCCAGGAGGCGCTGGTGATCCCACGCTGAACACCACGTGTGGCAGGAAATGGCTTTGCGGGGACCCAGACCAGTTTTATTAAAGAACAAAAATAAACAAAATATTTGAACAAAAATAAACACTTGCTCGCAGAGCAGAAAAAACAATTAAACAAAATAAATCACGAACACAAAAATAAACGCTAAGGTCCGGCTGGGCAGTAGCCTTCGCAGATCCTTATTCTTTTTTTTCCCTCGCCTCTCGCGTTCTCCCATTCTCCACTTTTGAACACCTCCCTTAACATGGAGAGAGCTGCAGGTATTTATACAGGTGACCATCTCTCGATTAGCAATAAATTAATCACTTATTTAATTCGGGAGATGGCCACCTTCTGCACGGGTTTTAATACGGTGGATGGGGATTCCCATCCACGCTGCAAAACAAAACGTCATTTATAAACAAATACATTTTTAAAACAATAACACAAAAATGCACGGCTGCGCCGTCATACAAAATAATAAACAAATACAAAACACATGGCGGATCGCCGTCATCTATAAACACAAATATAAAATAACCAAATACAAAATAACACAGGGGCGGAAGGGGAGATCCCGTTCTAAAATAAACACTGTGCAGGGCTGCTCGCACACATGGACACATACAGATAATTTCTGTCATGACACGGGAGAGGTGGTAGGCTCATCATCAAAGATAGCTTTGTTTCACCTTCTGTAGTCCAGGACACTTGCAAGATGGCAATGGCCCTCTTGATCAGAGCTAGAAGCTCTGCTGACAGGGAACACCAGCTCCTGTTTGCCCACCTCGTCAGAGGCGGCATCACCTCCAAGGGGACAGACAGGGCAGGCTGAGTCGAATATTCACGCAGTAATTCTGCGAGCACTGTTCCTTGGTGGGAAACAGCTTTGTTTATTATATATATATATATATATATATATATATATATATATATATATATATATATATAAATACAAAAAACATGTTTTTTGTTCAAAAATTTGGTACTGTTGTCTTTATATAGGGTTCCCTTTGGACTTGCACTGCTTTGTTACATGTTTTAAGCAAACAAAGTCACTTTATTTCAATTTGAACAGCATGTGGTCTGAAATTTTATTTTGTTCACAAACATTAATTGGACAGGACCAGCCTGACAGCCTGAGAATAAATAGATTGCAAAGGGTTAAGATTGTCTGCATTATCTCAGATGTACTCTGTGCACTGGATGTGTGTGTGTGTGTGTGTGTGTGTGTGTGTGTGTGTGTGTGTGTTGCATGGGAAAGGCGGTGTCATGTTTCAGCTGCCTTCTCCTCAAGCATGAGTGCAGTGAGAGCTTTGGAATTGTGCTTTGTGTTTAGAGACTAAGCGATTTACTTTCTGACTTTTCTGATTTCTGTTTATTATTTGTGAACTTAATAAAATACTACTATTGATCAACAATTCCATGTGTCTGCGCGTGAATGCGTGTTCATAGTAAATCCTCGATCTTTTGAAACACGTCAATTTAAATATTATTATTGAGAGAACTAATCATCCCAGACATTAAATGATCAATTATTGAATTGTTCCCACAAGCTTTACCATTATGAAGGTTGTTAGTTTATTCTGATAAGCAGGCTCCCCTCAGTCTCATGTGAGTGCTGACTGTGCTAATGTCACCAAACCGATCTGGTACCATACCTACACCGAGCTAAAGTCACCGCACCAAACCAAACCAGTGCTGTCCCGGTACCATCCAGGTTCCGATCTGGAACTGTACCGACCTGGTGCTGAAGTCACCGAACCGGTACCGAACCAACACGGCTTCTACCTGATCCTACATGGCCCGCTCATGACCCCGGTCCAATACCAAACTGGTTTTGTTCTACAGAGCTCTATGCATCCTTTACTCCTGCACAGTGCTCTTCCCCCTCACCCTCTGTTAGAGAGGTGGCTGCATCCTGACCCCATGGCTCTGTACTAAGGGAGAGGGTGACGCCCCAGGGAAGGTCTTCACGATCTTCCTCTGCTTCTCCTTCTCCTCCCCGAGGAAACAGGAGGAGTCGCCATTCCAAACAATTGGTAGACTCAGAGCAGATGGAAAAACTCTGGGCAGCTGTTTCCCACCAAGGAACAGTGCTCGCAGAATTACTGCGTGAATGTTCGACACAGCCTGCCCTGTCTGTCCCCTTGGAGGTGATGCCGCCTCTGACGAGGTGGGCAAACAGGAGCTGGTGTTCCCTGTCAGCAGAGCTTCTAGCTCTGATCAAGAAGGCCATTGCCATCTTGCAAGTGCCCTGGACTACAGAAGGTGAAACAAAGCTATCTTTGATGATGAGCCTACCACCTCTCCCGTGTCCCCCACAATGCAGCCAGATTTTATTTTTGAAATCCAGTCCTGGGATCATCCAGTTGCAGCTCTGGCTGTTTCCTGGTCAGTGGATACCCTGTATTGGGTGCATAATGAGAATAAGCTGGGCCTGGTCCTTTTTTCTGCCAGTGGACACCTCACTTGCCGTTTTGGTATAGGCACCTAATTTAGAGCTCTGTGTCAATGTTGCCCCGCCCCTGTGTGTATTTTGGTGTTGTATGTAAGCACAGGGAATAGCACATTATTCAATCATATGCAGTTGTACTGAGACTCCAAGTGAATGATTGATTAGCAATCGAGTCTCGGTACAGCTGCATAAAAGCAGCATGTTTTCACTCACTCGGTGTTGTGTGTTCGGTGAGTGGAGTACGGGATTGGAGACGAAGGTAATAATAATAGTTATAATAATAGCAGCTCACCGTGTTTGTCTGTGCAGTCTGTTTTTGTTTGTCTCTTTGTTTTGGCAACCAAGCACTCAGCTTCACCAAACTCCACGTCTCTGTCTGTTCTGTGTTGGTCCCTGTTTCTGGTCTGATGTCACCCACTACAGCTGTCTTTGTGACAAGCTCCTTTCCAAGGATGCTATCTGTCCCAACAAGCAGTGCCAGGTCTCGGAGGTGATCCTCAAGCATGCCTATTCAGCAAGTGCATTCGCCACATGGCTGGGTAAGTATAATAGTATTCTGGTAGCTTACCAGTCCTGTTTGCTGAGGTCCCTTTCTGCCCTCACCACAACAGCTGGAAGAGTGATGCCTGGTTAATAAGAATCTGCTTTGTGTGTCAAAGCTCAATGGGCAGGCTGTAGGCAGGAACCTGGTCAACCTGTATCTGGGTTGAAGGAGGTTCAAAATGTTGACAATGCAACAGGTGTTCATGGCTGGTTCATCACGATGGACCTCAAAGATGCCTATTTCCACATCCCCATAAAACCAGTGCACAGGAAGTACCTCCGGTTTGCTTTCAGGGAACAGCATACAAGTTCTGTGTCTTGCCATTTGCCTGTTTGTTAGTTAATAGTTGCCTGTTCAGAGCTTTTTCAGGTCAACAGTGCGCTCAAGATAGTGACGTTCCAGAGACTTCTGGGGTTGATGGAGGCAGGCTCCAAGACCCTTCCACTGGGTCTTCTGCATGCACCCTCTTACGGCCTAGTTCGGCAGCAGGGTTTTTAAGCCTGTGTTGAACCGCGGTTGTCTATCGATAGTGTCTCGTCACTGTCTAAAGGTGCTCTCTTGGTGGAAACAGACTCTCCATCTATGCCTCGGCAGAGTGCTGGGCAGTTTTACCAGAAAGGAGACGGTCACTACAGACCTGTCTAGCCTGGGATGGGGCTCTGTCTGGGATGGCTGGGGTGCACAAGGTACTTGAAAGGGAACGTTAGGTTATTATCATAACCCTGGTTCCCTGAAATAGAAATGTAACCATATAACCTCAAGGATGCTGCATCCATGATTGCAGCAGGCTTGAAGGAAAATTGACGTTAAGGTCTGTGATCCAGGGTTATGATAACGTTTTATCACTTTGTGAGAGAGCCAGTGGTCTGTGAAAGGCTTGTGCCAATGAATAAGGATCAGAACTTACACTTCTAACGAAATAGAAATAATGCTGATTTTTCTGTTAAACTAATCTGGTGTGAAATTTTATTCTATAGGTATGCTGTTTCACGCATATTTTACCATTATGAGGGGAATTTTAAAAACATATCCTGTATAAAATACATTGTTACTATCAAAAGGCACATACGATTGTTATGTGTGTGCTCAAACATTGGTGGTGCTGGGCTCACATTCCAGAATATTGATGGTGGTTGGGCACCATGGGCCCATACAACCCAGTGCTTATGGGTACAACGACTGTATTGTTTCCAAAGTTTGCCAACATGCTATCACAGTATCAAAATCTCACACATCTTAACATCATTCAGGCAACACTATTATGCTCTTGTTCTTATCGTTTCCAAGGTTACAAGGCTCCACCAAAGATACACTATGAACAGTGTAATATTTTCATTTGATATTTGAAACTGGTGAAAGTCGGGATGGCCAGTGTTTGTCACCTAATTTATAGAAAACAGTTTAATTCCCAAAAGAAAAATGTTTATCAAACTTCACCACTTACAGTCAAACTTGCATAACAACCTTATAACAAACTTGCAAGTGATTTTTATAGGCTGGTTTCTACAGTCTGACTGTCTATCTAATATGGATACTTATACTTCAAAATACTAAAAGATACTAAAATCAATGACAAGGTGCTAGGCTGATCCACTTCGTACTTCCTCCATCTTGCACAAGTTATTTACATTCAGTTCATTGTTAACAAATAATGCACAAAAGCGCCTTCTCTGGCCACAACATCACATTTGAATTTACTGACCTTCCTTGATAAAAACAAATCCACATCTGAGAGGTGGTGACCTCTGCTTTTGACTATCTCTGAAGACACTGTTTTTTTGTCCAGTGCAAATAGTGTTACAATTATGGATATAACACTAATACTTACATTTGTCCCAGCCAAGCTCAGTCAGAACTCGCTCTTCTTTCTCCTCCAGTTTTAGTTTCGTCTCACGTTCCTCTGGTGTCTTCTCCTCCAGTATTTTCACCTCTGTTTTCTTCTTGCCTTTGGGTTTCTTGGTTGGTTTCGGAGGTTTAGGGTTCTTTGTTGGTTTGGGGGGTTTAGGGTTCTTTGTCGGTTTGGGGGGTTTCGGTTTCTTGGTTGGTTTTGGGGGTTTCGGTTTCTTGGTGGGTTTGGGCTCTTTCTCTTTCTTGGCTTTGGCTTCCTTCTCAGCTGCTTTCTTGGCCTTGGCTATAGAGATTAAAACAGAGGAAGTGAGGGACAGTGGAGAGCTGAGAACCATAATTGAAAGTGCCATTATTCACTCTGTAATTCTACTCGTATGACAGTCCAGTTATGTTTGTTTTTGTGTTTGCCTTCCGCTTATTGTACACTAACCTTTTGTATTGACAGTCAACAGAACACCCCTGTAACCAACTGTTCAATTGTATTGGGCTTTTAAAGTCCATTATTTGATGCATACTAATTTGTGTATTTGCATAATAATTTATGTTATAACTAGTTAATTCACACATTATCTATAAAGAAATGTACTAAGTGTGAAATCTCAGACATTAGTTAGCTAATATGCAAATTATCCAAGGCTCCCAATTAGAAAGTCACAGTTTTATGTAATATGCAAACTGTCCAGCACTTGAGCAATTCCTTTAAGAAACCATTGAAATCAAAGAATACATTTACACCTAGCCTCTGTCTGAAATGCATTACCTGAAGCATTTGTGTTTGCATTTGAGCAGGAAATGACTTAACAAAGAAAGCATGATTGGGTGCTTAGTTCGAAGTGATCAAGATGAAAATTGCTTCATTTATGGCTCTTCATGGACTAAGTAACTAGTTACAGGTTCACACAATTTATTTAGTGAAGAGGGTTTTATTAAAGTGCTGTAGTCAAATATCTGACAATCCATAAAAAAGATAATCATTTTTTTACATAATTTACATTTTATTTGTTAAAAAATAATCCAAAATAGATAGGAATTTGGATATCAAATTATACAACTCGTTTATAAGTTACTTAGCACTAGGGGAAATGGGAGTTTTCCTTCATGTGTGTATTGATTCATACTATTTTGACACTATTGTTAAAAATAAGGAAATGCCAAGGCCAGGTTTTTTTTACCATAGGGCAGAAACATTATGTTCCCATTCAACTGCTACATTACCACAGAGTTTCATGAAAGTGTTTTTGATTACAGTGTAAGTATTGCCACTTGTAACAGTGTTATGGTTATGGGTTCCTACAATGTGTATGTGTGTGTGTGTAAGTTGCTGGTATACCCTCCAGATCATTAAGAATTTCAGAAGCTTCATTTGCTGAAAAATAAAAATTAATTTAGCACTAATACCATTCAGAATTGGCAGTCGATAGCCATCCAGCGCCAGAAGCCCATAGTACAGGACCACCAGCCAAGAAACAGGAAAAGATGCTTTTAAAACAGGCAGGATAAAATACTTGACAGGATTGGTGGAAAAAACATTGTTATCCATTTGTATAAACAGAACCAAGAAATGTGCAGAAATGTGGATCTTACATTAGTATGACTGGCACATAACACTGAAACACAGGCTTATGTTTTTTTTTTAGTTTTTGGTTTTTTTTGGGGGGCGTGAGGTATCAATTAAAAGCTGTAATCAAAAAATGATTAGCAAGGGGTTACTGACCTGTGGACAGTATTATTATCGTTGTTCTTCAGTATTTAAAATAATCTATAATCTATTTCTGTGTTGAATGTTGTTTTGGGCCTAGTAGAATGTTTTTCCACCAGAGTCCTCAGTTGAGAAGTGACTAGGAAGATGGAGAACAGCACATCAAAATAAAACACCATGTTTTAGTACAGATGAGTACCATTTTCAGTAGAGAAGTATGAGATAATACAATACATGAAACTTTATAATGTGGTTGCTGATACTAGTATTGTGTTTACACATCGCAATCTAAAAAGTAATTTATCTCCAATACTGTACACTACTAGTACAATTTCATACATTAGAAATGTCATGAGTTTAGAATGGCCACTGGTCAAAAACAAAAGGGGGATTAAAACATAATAGATATGAGGGATAGAATTCTAGTTATTTTTAAAGCAGTAACGATTAAAAACAATGAAACAGTATAACACTCTTAGCAAATTAAACATGTATATATACTTAATACACTTATAAAAATAATCATGATAATTTCTGCATTTGTTATAATAGCTACACAACATTAAAGAAAAATCGTGATCTTCACAAATAAATAGCATATATTTTCCACACCTAAGATCAGCAGACCCTGGTTGCAAACATATAAATATAGTAGCTCACTTATTTCTTTTAAAAAGCACCATACAGGGGTTAATTTACTGCAGATCTAGAATTTGTATTACGGACCAATGTACAAAGCAGGCCCTTGAACCCAGCTGAATCACAACTTTGAAATTCATGCTTGACAAAAAGCTGAAACTCTCAAAAATAATCTTTTACATGCCGCAAATAAAACTGGAGCAAGAGCCTGCCAAACTGAAGTAATTCTTTCCAAGGCTTCAGAGATAGCTGAGATATAAAAGTTGGGTGTGTTTAGAAACAATTATACAAAATCTGGTGGTGATAATCAATGAAATGTTATTTCTTTGTGCTGGCAGCTTCTACAGAATCACACAATGTAAATATTCACCATATTCATTTAATGAATCAGCAAGAATAAGTAAGATGATTCAAGGTTTATTAAGTTAAATGATACAAAGGTTTATTTCATTATAACTTACTGTGCTTTTATTCCAGTGGATTTTATAGAGTGCTTTAACTTGGAAGCTATTTAAAGAAGTGTGTGGATTAAAATGAAGTTTCAATGTCATAAAACTGTTCTAGAGCATTATTAAAAACACTGCTGCAGTCTATAACAGTTCAATGCATTGATCTCCATACTGTTTTTTTAAAAGGGTCCCAATGATTCAGCATCAATAATGTAGTTTGGTAATACATTCCAGACACCATTCTCTGCCATAACAGACTTGAAAAACATTATTTAAATAACTCATGAGTTAAAGTTATACGAATAAGGACTAAGATCCATTTGAATGTTTTGCCTCATTTTTCTGTGATGCTATATGCATACACTGCATGCATCTCAAATTGGCATAAACTTGTATTTTGCAAACCAACGCAACTTTGCGGAAAACTAAAGCTGTCTAGAGATCTGACTCATCATTTAATGTGCAACTACATTCAAACAAGCTCCTATTTTATAAGTTAAACAAGTTTTTCCAGAACTTCGCAAGCCAAAGCCAGCTGTTCTGTAATTGTTTAGGTTGGGTTCACATCAGCAGTGTCAAAATGAGAGCTGGATATTATCAACATCTGGCCAGATTATCCAGAAGGAATTTGTTGTTTGTTATTCAATTACATTTTATAACATGACCCACAACAAAATGTAGATCTAAAACACTGCACCATGGAATCAAGTATTCTACATTCCCTCATTTAAAGCACATATTTTCTGTCACTATTTGAGCAGCACAGTTTAAACAAAACTGTTTGCCAGGAAAAAAGAAAGAAGAAAAACTAACAAAGAGAGCTTGTTCAAATAGCCTTAAGGGAAGAGTTCCTCTCTAAACTCGATTACAAGGAGAGTCTCAGCATTTTGCAGTGTTTGATTCAGCAGGCACTTGTTTACGTCCCACACACTCTCCCGGGCAGACAGAACTGACCTTATTCTTGTCTGAAGGAACAATGTAAGCTTGTACAGAAAAATTCCATGATACCATGCTGGCATTAGCTCTGTCAGTGTCTCATTAGACATACCAGCCAGGCAGAAAATTAATAACTGCCCTTTTGTATCTCCCTGTGTTTGTTATGTTGCTGTATGTAAAGAAAATGTTTGAAAAGCTAATCAAATTGGTTTAAATTCAGTTGAATACTATTGTAGTGATAACAGTTATGATAAAGTAATTGTAACATAAATCCTTAATCTATCTTGTGACAAGTAAACATGTATTTGGATACCTTCTCAAGACCTGCCTTTAGCTATGTACAGTGCCGAGAAAGTTTGTGAACCCCTATGATAATTATGGAAATTCCATAGTTTTACCACGATAGCCTTCTTTTCTTAAATATGCAATAAGGTTTATATTAATCAATTCCATGTCTTTTGAAACAAAATGATGTATGACTTAGACAAACAATGAGTAATTAAGATTCAGGGTATGTGCAAAAGTAAGTGAACCCCTGGTTTTATCAGCTCAATTAAGAGGATAATTAGAATCAGGTGTTTAAATAATTAGGCAGATCTTCAGGGGTGAGTTTGGGAGGTCCCACCCTATATAAAGATCAGAAACTTTGTGAGTTTGGTCTTCACTATACAGGTGTGTGGAAACACGTCATGCCACGATCAAAAGAAATCTGTGAGGACCTCAGAAAAACAGTTATTGATGCTTGTCAGTCTAGAAAGGGTTACAAAACCAGTTCTAAGGATTTGGAGCTCCACCAATCCACTGCCAGACAGATGGAGAAAGTTCAAGACCACAGTCACTCTACCCAGGAGCAGTCGTCCTACCAAAATCTCTCCAAGAACAAATCGGAAAATCATCAAGGAAGTCACAAAGAACCCCAGAGTAACATCAAAGGATCTGCAGGCCACTCTGGCCTTGGCTAATGTGAGTGTTCATGACTCAACTATCAGAAAAAGACTGAACAAGAAAGGTGTTCATGGAAGGATAGCCAGGAGGAAACCACTGCTCTCTAAAAAAAAATTGCAGCCCGTCTGAAGTTCGCCAAAGAGCACACAGATGATCCACAAGACTTCTTCAACAGTGTTCTCTGGACAGACGAGTTAAAGGTAGAACCTTTTGGCTTCAATGAGAAACCTGCCTGAGGACCTGGATAGCTTGCCATCTTTGACACAATGATGAATTCTGCATTGTATCAGAAGATTTTAGAGGAGAATGTCAGGCCATCCATCCGTGAGCTGAAGCTGAACTGAAAGCAAGACAATGATCCTAAATGTACAATCAGATCTACAAAAGAATAGCTGCAGAAGAAGAAAATCCATGTTTTAGAATGGCCTAGTCAAAGTCCGGACCTAAACCCCCTTGAAATGTTGTGGCAGGACCTGAAGCGAGCTGTCCATGCAAGAAAGCCCTCAAATGTCACTGAGTTGAAGCAGTTCTGTAAGGAGGAATGGGCCAAAATTCCTCAAAACCGATGTGAAAGACAGACCAACAGTTACAGGAAACGCTTAGTGAAGTCATTGCTGCTCAAGGGGGTGCCACCAGTTACTGAACCTAAAGGTAAAATCATCATTGAGTAGTTTTTGACATTTACGATTATACTGTAAATACAGTATAATCGTAAATCTCGAAAAACTACTCACTTCTAAATCTTTTGTAGTCATTTTTGTAAAAGTCATTTTTTACTTTAGTATAAATACAAGTTAATTTGGATTCATATGTTGTTTTTTTCTGACTTTATGTGAACGAAAAGACACATTTGCCCGTTTTCCCATTGGAAATAGTGATATTTTGAAATATCACTGTCCTGGTCACAAAAGCAAAGTTTGTGGGGAATAATAGCCATTTTCTATACTTTTGAGGCATTAGGAAATAACACTTACTACCCAGGAACAAAAGTCAAAGGTATATTCTCATTTAAGCAAATAAATTGTACTTTTTATATCAAACTATTCTTCAAACTGTGAAATATCTTTTTGGTTTTATTTATTTCAGATACAGGCTACTGTTAATACACTTGAAGACACTAGCTGAAACGTTTGTCAATGTGACTTAGTTGTTGAAGCTGACACCCTGGGATCCTTCAAGAAGCTGCTGGGATCAATAAGCTACTAACAACTAAACAAGCAAGATGGGCCGAATGGCCTCCTCTCGTTTGTAAACTTTCTTATGTTTTTATGTTCTTAGCTGTTTATAGTTTTAACCAGCTGCGTACCTGCCGTTTTACGCATTCAAAAATCCTAAATTTTAATTAAATGCTTAAAAATATGCATAGCAATTTTGCTGTACAGCTTGTCTGTATCCCCTCCTGCCTCCCCTAAAACTTCCACTAACAACTGAATCCCAGAATACAATGTCTTCAGTTACTAGGAAATTGTACACAAGAAAAAACAACCCAGCAAGCATTATCCTGTCTCTGGCTAGCCCTGTTGTCTTTGCAGCCAATCACAGTAAGAATAAGAAAAATTCGAAGCTACACAGGTTGAAGTGTACACCCCAATCCAGCTACAAATCCAACTGGACATCGTCAGAGGCAACTGCTATAAAAAGGTGCCTATAACACAAACAAACTGTTTTATAACTTATTAACACTTTGACAGTTTGAGGTTTTCAAATTTAAATTACTCTGCGTGTCTAAAAGTTATGCGGTTGTCCGTTTATGACAAGACATATGTTACTTTAATTTTAAATTTAAAATTATTTTATTTTACAGTTTTGTATGTACATATAGGCCTTCCTGTTTACATCTGTTTACACACTAGTTTCTTTTGAAATGTTATTTAGTTTTTCATTTTCTGAAGTAGTGCTTTATATGTGGTAAGTTAGAAAACAAACCCTTTTATGTTTAATTGTTCATTTACAGAAGATACGGTGTTTGGGCTGTGCAGATGTTTGATATGATGTGCTTGAATAAAATGTTTGAGTTGTATCCGGTAGTTTGTCTTTCATTTTCATATTAATGTTGTTTAAAATGTAACTGTTATGACGACTCACTGGCGGTTTTGGGTATGACTATAACCATGGTGGTTCTAATGTTAATGCATTTACTTATTGTATTTATCTGTATAGCTTTATATTGACATTTTATCATGTTCACCGAGCTTAAGAATTTAATGTTAAAATATAAGTAACGTAATTCACTTGGAGTCAGTGTGATACCTCGAAAAAAATTTGCAATCTTGTAGAACACACTCACGGTACAGTAATTCAAAGTAACATTGCAGTTAAAATTGAAGACTCTTTTTTAATGCCTACCCCATTACCACTAAACACTGTACATTATTTATGGAGATTACTCATGACTTCAAGGCGATGCTGCATTTTACCCCCTGAAAATACATTTTACTTTCTCAGTGTTAAAACCTTATCTAGAGCCCTGGTTTTACCGTAGAATGCTGATTGAGTGTTTTGAAGTTCTGGAGGTTTGACCTAAGTAATTTAACAATGAAAAAATGTAAAAAATATAAAATGTAAAAAGAAAAAAAAAAACTTTAAGGTAAGGATGTAGGTTCAAAATGTTGTGGAATACTGCATAGCACACAATTCAAATTACAACTGTTTCTGTTTACTAGCAAGCCCTTGTTTGTGATTTATAAGTGAATAGTGGAAATTCTTAGCTCATAATCAAGACAGATTTCCAGTCTCGTACCACGTCTCAAACCAAGTATTAATGCTGTAACATTTGGGAGGATGAGCGGAGATATGAATAGGATTGCTGAGGAAGTGCCCCGTATTTTGATTAGATGGGGATTAGCGTTAGCCTTGATTGTGGGAATGCTGCCATGATCTGTGTATTGGAGGAAAGCTGGAGCATTGTAGGCTCTGGAGAAGTGCAGTTGCAGATTTAAACAGTAAACTAGAGCGACTTTTGTGGCTGCAGTAGTGAGCTGATCTGAAGAGGGAGTGGAGATCTGCTGTAGTGAGGAACGATTAACAGTAGAGGGCAGGATGTGCTGAACAGAGCAGAGGTCTGAGGGAAAACAATGGAGTGCTGTCAGTAGTGTGCAGAGGCCCAGCTGTGAGAGCAGAGATCTGCTGAAGCAGACATCTGCAATAGAGAACGAAGGACTACCATCGGTAGAGTGCAGCGGTCTGTTGCAGAGAGTAGGGATCTGCTGAATGCAGTAGATATTGGTCTTTCAGTGTTAAGACAGAATTAGATGGAGCCAGAGATGGGGCTGCTTTTGGGCAGAGATGAAGATTGCAGAGATCTGAGACCACTGCAGAATCAGAGAGGATGAAGAATGTGTTGCTCCAAGGCGTCTGCAAAACCTATTGATTGGTCGGGAGCAGTTTATTGTCTATTGGGGTAGGAGGACATTGACTGGAACGTTGATAAATCGTACGACATGGTTGCATGACTAACTAACGGCTCTCGATAAAATGATGACGTTGAAGCTGGTCGGATTGGAGAAGCAGCACCAAATGAGGAAACACGAATCTGGGAACAGGAATAAATCACAGGAATGGATGCGTGATGCAGGACGTTACTATGATGGTAGATACTGAGCATCACTAAAACAGCTGAGTAAGGTTGCTTCATGACCAGGTCCTTGAAGAGGGGAAAAGTTGAAATTGGAGAACGTCACGGTCAAAGCAAACGTCAATTGCTACAAGGTTGAGGAGGAGGGGGACTCCTGCGAATCCCTCCGAGTGACAAGAAACTGCAGGAATGTAAAGAAAAGCTGGAACATGCGAGCTTCACAGTGACAGCAAACCAGCTTAGAGACTGTATCAAATTTGTGGTGTTATACTTCCATCTAGCGGTTATGATTAGAATTAACCATTGGCTTGAGTGAAGCCGGGTAGAATATTTGGTTATTGTGATTAAAATCCTTGTCGGAGTAGAACAACTATTGCGTATTCTTTTAGATTTGAATATCTTCGTTACATGTTTTAGGACAGTTAGTCATGTATATAAATACGTTAACACAGTATTTAGATTACACAATTCGTCGAGTTGAACGAGCCCTCGCAGATTGTCAAAGCGCAAGCAGCAAGCCAGACGACAATTGCAGTACTGAGGCACCGAGCTCGCAGTGCAGATGAAGCTGCCTGGTCACCATGGCTACTTCCCACTCCTCGCAGTCACGCAATGAGGGCGTTGTCGTGGTAGCCAGTGACTGAGAGGCGCTAGTGGGAAAGTTGCAGAACAGCAGTGTTGTTGGAGCTTGTCGTAACCAGTCGAAAGCACAAACCACAACACACTGAAACAGAGCGTAAAACTGAATGGACAGGTCCCTAAAACATTGAACGCAGCTAATAGAAATCCAGGGCAGGATCTTCTGAAGGAACGGTAAACTGTGCTGGCTCTGGGAGCGGAGGAGGGGCGCTTGATTGCAAGCGAAGAGTAAAGGAATGTTCAGCGGACAGATCTTTGTGGTGGATTACAAAGACGAATTATGGCAAGGCAAACGCTGATGACGGGAATGTCGATGTCTTGTTGAAGGAGCTCTAGAGGTTTTAGTGGAGGGCCAGTCTGTCTAATAAAGACGCGGATGGGTTGAGAAATGAAGCTGCGGTTTGGATGATGCTGTTGCTGGGCTGGAGGCTGGAAAGAGCAGGAAAGACTAACGCTGGAGCTCCTGCAGCCGAATGCAGCACCTAAGCAGGTAGGAAAATATTTGATAATATTTTGATCGCACTGCGCAGAGAAATGACCTCCAGTGAAAGGCAACGAAGTGCAGATTAGCGGTGAAGCACGAAAAGACGGCGTCTGAGCGTTTGCTACAAAAACGAAACGTTAGACAGCGAAGGCGCAAGTGATCAGGGCTTAAATAGAAGATAGGTACTAATTGGCAGGAAATTGGAAGCCCCCTGTTGCACACCCCCTGAACTACGCAAGCTAACATATAAATGTTGAATCGACAACTAAAAAAAAAAAAAGACTTACATTTATTTATTAGAAACCCAGACTTAACATATCAGTTAAATGTTCACTTGCAAAGTTTAAAAAAACTAAAAAGATTTATAGACGGGGAGGAACAAAATGCATGCTAGAAAAGGGAGCGGCATTTAAAACGTTTGTGCACCACAGCACTAGAGGACGAGGTGGTAGTATTGCTGTCATTTTTGGTCAGGAGTTTGCTCTTAAGAATGAGAATATGGACGGTTATAATGTAATTAGGCAATCGCCTTAATTACAGTAGACATCAGTAAAGAGTTTATCCTTCAGACTGACACTTCTGACGGGCTGGGGACTCTACAGTCCCAAGAAGAAGATGAAGTAGAACACCCTATTCTATAAGAGAAAGGTACCTAGGGAGAGAAATGTCACTGAGAAGGAGTATTTATCTGTTAAATGTGCTGCGCACACTCCGCACTACACACCCCTGAACACCGACCCCACTCGTCCCTGCACCAGAGCACCTGCACTGAGGGAGCACTTGCATTTTGTGCACAGAACGGGACGTAATTTGATTATTGCGGTTTATTGTTATGTCTTGTTTGGGACTGTAACACAAGAATGTCCCCAGTACCATTGTTGGTAGCAGGGATCCTTTTTATTTAAATAAAAAACGGTACTTTTGGAATATTATTATTGTTTGAACATTCTATTCCTTCATCACCACATGCACATCTTGACAGAGACACATGACAACATTCATGCAATGTAACATTTGAACTGTTTGAATTAAATTTACAAAGGAACAAAAACCATATAAAATTACCAAATTAACAATCAATTGAATCTCATTATCAAACAAGTATCAATTACAAAGATTTTAGTGGTTGTGGCAGTGTGCCCCACCTTTGTGCATATTTCTGTGTTATATGTTGTGTGTGGTGTGTTAATGTTGGTGTATAGTCATTGGTGCATGGGATATAAATGGGTCTGTGTAACACAAGCGAATTTAAAGTGTATATTTGTATTTAGGCACGAGGATTGCACAGCACTTCACATGCAGGTAAAATGTAATATGTGAGCATGGGATATTGCACTTTATTAATTCACGTGCAGTTGTACCGGGACTCCATGAATGATTGATTAGTAATCGAGTCTCGGTACAGCTGCATAAAAGCAGCATGTTTTCACTCACTCAGGGTTGTGTTCAGGGCAAAGGAACGGGTGTGGAGAAGGAGAAACGTAAAGTAAACGTAAAATAAATCAACTGCTACGTCATGCTCGGGGACCAGCACGGTACTTGTTTTGTTTAGTATTCATCCCTGTGTGTTAGTGTCTGTTTTGTTTAGTGTTAACACATTTTGTTTGTCTACTTAATTTGGCCTAGAGTGCCTTATACTGTTTTTATTTAAATATTTTATTTTGTTTATTAAATGCTGAGTGCAACCAAGTGCTCAGCTTCACCAATCTCCATGTCTATGTCTATCCTGTGTGTTACTCTTCCGGGTCTGGTGTCATTCACTCTGCCAACCTGTCAGATATGGTGTTAGAGTGGGATACAGTGCCTCCGGAGGAGTCAGTAATGCAGGATTTTATTTTGTAGTTAGTGGAGTTTGGGGAAAAAAAAGGAAATGGGATGGAAAGAAGACCAGGAGTTAAGAACATAAGAACATAAGAAAGTTTACAAACGAGAGGAGGCCATTTGGCCCATCTTGCTCATTTGGTTGTTAGTAGCTTATTGATCCCAGAATCTCATCAAGCAACTTCTTGAAGGATCCCAGGGTGTCAGCTTCAACAACATTACTGGGGAGTTGATTCCAGACCCTCACGATTCTCTGTGTAAAAAAGTGCCTCCTATTTTCTGTTCTGAATGCCCCTCTGTCTAATCTCCATTTGTGACCCCTGGTCCTTGTTTCTTTTTTCAGGTCGAAAAAGTCCCTTGGGTCGACATTGTCAATACCTTTTAGTATTTTGAATGCTTGAATTAGGTCGCCGCGTAGTCTTCTGTGTTCAAGACTGAACAGATTCAATTCTTTTAGCCTGTCTGCATATGACATGCCTTTTAAACCCGGAATAATTCTAGTCGCTCTTCTTTGCACTCTTTCGAGCGCTGCAATATCTTTTTTATAGCGAGATGACCAGAACTGCACACAATATTCAAGATGAGGTCTTACTAATGCAATGTACAGTTTTAACATTACTTCACTTGATTTAAATTCAACGCTTTTCACAATGTATCCGAGCATCTTGTTAGCCTTTTTTATAGCTTCCCCACATTGTCTAGATGAAGACATTTCTGACTCAGCAAAAACTCCTAGGTCTTTTTCATAGATTCCTTCTCCAATTTCAGTATCTCCCATATGATATTTATAATGCACATTTTTATTTCATGCGTGCAATACCTTACACTTTTCTCTATTAGATGTCATTTGCCATGTGTCTGCCCAGTTCTGAATCTTGTCTAGATCATTTTGAATGACCTTTGCTGCTACAAGTGTTTGCCACTCCTTCTACTTTTGTGTCGTCTGCAAATTTAACAAGTTTGCTTACTATACCAGAATCTAAATCATTAATGTAGATTAGGAATAGCAGAGGACCTAATACTGATCCCTGTGGTACTCCACTGGTTACCACACTCCATTCTGAGGTTTCTCCTGTAATCAGTACTTTCTGTTTTCTACATGTTAACCACTCCCTGATCCATGTACATGTGTTTCCTTGAATCCCTACTGCTTTCAGTTTGAGAATTAATCTTTTGTGCAGGACTTTGTCAAAAGCTTTCTGGAAATCTAAATAAACCATGTCATATGCTTTGCAATTATCCATTATCGATGTTACATCCTCAAAAAAATCAAGCAAGTTAGTTAGACACTATCTCCCTTTCCTAAAACCATGTTGACTGTCTCCCAGGACCCTGTTACCATATAGGTAATTTTCCATTTTGGATCTTATTATAGTTTCCATAAGTTTGCATATAATAGAAGTCAGGCTTGCTGGTCGGTAGTTACCTGGTTCAGTTTTGTTTCCCTTTTTGTGGATCAGTATTACGTTTGCAATTTTCCAGTCTGTCGGTACCACCCCTGTGTCAAGAGACTGTTGCATGATCTTGGTTAGTGGTTTGTAAATAACTTCTTTAATTTATTTGAGTGCTACTGGGAGGATCTCATCCGGCCCAGGGGATTTGTTTATTTTAAGAGCTCCTAGTCCCTTTAACACGTCTGCCTCGGTTATGCTAAAGTTATTTAAAACTGGATAGGAACTGGATGACATGTGGGGCATGTTGTCAGTATCCTCCTTTGTACAAACTTGTGAAAAGTAATAATTTAATATATTTGCTATTTTTTTCCTTCATCTACTATTTTGCCATTTGTATCTCTAGACATTTAACCTCCTCTTTGAATGTTCTCTTGTTGTTGTAATATTGGAAAAACATTTTGGAATTGGTTTTAGCCCCCTTAGCAATGTTCATTTCTGTTTCTCTCTTGGCCTTTCTAACTTCCTTTTTGACTTGCGTTTGCAGTTCCGTGTACTCTTTCTGTGTACTTTCTTTTTGGTCCCTTTTAAACGCTCTGTAAAGTGCCTTTTTTTGCTGAATATTTTTTTTAAATTGATCTATTAAACCATTTTGGCAATTTAGTTTTACATTCAGATTTGTCTACTTTAGGGATGGAACTGTTTTGTGCCTCTAGTACTACATTTTTGAAGAACAGCCATCGTTTTTCTGTGGATGTTTTCTCTATTTTACTCCAATCTACTTCTGTTAGTCTCTGTTTCATACCTTCATAGTTTGTTTTTCTAAAATTGTAAACCCTAGCTTTAGTCATTACTTTTGGGGATTTAAAAAACACTTCAAATGAGACCATGTTGTGGTCTGAGTTTGCCAGTGGTTCTCTGACCTCTGTTTTAGTTATTCTATCTTCGTTATTTGAAAAGACTAAATCAATGCATGCCTCCCCTCTAGTGGGTGCCTTGACAAATTGTGTTAGGAAGCAGTCATTTGTCATTTCCACCATTTCTATTTCATCCTTCGCGCTACCCACCGGGTTTTCCCATTTTATTTGGGGGAAGTTGAAATCCCCCATTAGTATGGCTTCTCCTTTGCTACACGCATTTCTAATGTCATTGTATAACAGATTATTGTGCTCACCGTCTGAATCTGACGGTCTATAGCATGCTCCTATTATTATGCCTGTGGCAGAGCAAAGCTCTGCCCTTTTTAAATTGGCAGGGATGGGGTTAATTTCCCCTACCTGCCTGGGTTTATTATGTTCAGGTGGCTGGGGTTGATTAGGTTAATTAATGATCAATCAGCGCCCAGCCACCTGACATAAAAGGAGGCCTCTGCTTCTCATTTGGAGGCGGGAGCTGAGGAAGCAGGTTGGTGTTTTGTTGGTTGTGATTTTTCAATTTTCTAAATCCAGTGAAGGCATTGCCCAGCCTGGAAACCTTTATTTTGTACATTTTGCTTTTTGTCTTTCTTTTTGTGTTTCAATCCCTTTGTTTTGGCTCTTGTGCCTTTTTATTTTTGTATCTATTTATAATAAAAGTATATTTTTTTGAACTGCAGTCTGTCTCTGGGCCTCTATCCACTCACCAGCCTGCCACAATGCCCTTTGAATTTTTGTCCGTTATTCTGACCCATATTGATTTGGCTTTGTTTTCTTTGTCCAGGTTTAACATCTGGGGTTCAAGACTGTTTCTTATGTATAGCGCTACCCCTCCTCCTTCTGTACTGCCTGTCTTTCCTATATAGTGTATACCCACAAATATTATATTTGTCCCCATCACTCTCAGACAACCACGTTTCTGTAACACCTATCGCATCATAGTTACCTGTTAGTGTAGTAGCTTCAAATTCTAAATTTCTTTTTCTGATACTTCTAGCATTTAGATAAATACATTTAATGGTTGTCTTACCTGAGTTGTTCTTGTTTTGATGCGGTCTCCCTTCTGTTTTTTTGTTGATTTCTTCCCCCCTTCCTTTCTAGTTTAAATGCTTCTGAACCTGCTTGAGGATCTTTACTCCAAGTAGACTGGTTCCCTTTTTATTTAAGTGCAGTCCGTCTATACAGATAGTTCTCGTTGTAAAATGTGATCAAGATATGTGAAGCCTTCCCGTGTGCACCATGTCTTCAGCCATGCGTTTAATTATTTCCAGCTGTCCATATGGTCCTTTGCAAGGTGCCGGTAGTATACCAGAAAATACCACAGTTTTGGTCTTATCTTTAATTTCCTTCCTAGATCTCTGAATTTGTTTTGCAGGGATTTTGGGCTGTCTCTTCCAATGTTGTTTGTACCGATGTGGACGACTACTACCGGGTCATCTCCTGTTCGTTCTAGGAGCCTGTCCACGTTTTCAGTGATGTGCTTGACAGAGGCTCCCGGAAGGCAGCACACTGTTGTAGTAAGGGGGTCCAAACTGCGAACTGAACTTGCTGTGTTTCTCAATATGGAGTCCCCAACAATCATGACCTCCCTTCTTTTTGCTGTCTGGTCACCACTGTCAATAGGGTCTTGGATGTTGTTCCTTTCGTTCTCTTGTTGTTGGTTTTGCTCATCAAAATTTTGAAGTGACTCAAATTTGTTGGTTGTTTTGATTTCTGGTGGTTGTGTTTGACGAAGTTTCTTTTTTTCCCTGCTTCTGCCTACCTGAACCCGGCTGTTCTGACCTTCTATCTCCCTGGTGGCTTTCAGTCTGTTAGGGGTGGTGCAGACTTCCATCAATTGTGGGTGTGCCAGCTCCTCAAGATTCTGTTGCTGTCTCATTTCTTCCAGCTTCATTTCTAGCATACTTACTAGTTTATGCAAGTCCTGGATCGCGCAGCACTTTACGCACACTTGGTTTAGCTCTGCTGGGTTTTCTCGGATTTCCTACATCATGCAGGTGTCACAGATTACTGGCTTGAAGAGCATGTTGATGTTTTTTTTTTTTTTTTTTGAAGTTTAGTTTCTTCTGCAGCTGTCAACCTGCTTTCAAACTGCTTCTAAACTGCTCTGCACTTTTCCACGCCTGTATTTCTCCCACGCTGTTGCTTCTACTCACTGTCGCTGGGAAGACTGCCTCGTTTATAGCTGCGTTGTTCTCTTGTGCTGTTGGCTCCACCACTCGCCCGTGTCTCAGAACGGCGTGGAATTTGAATCAGCTGCTCTGAGTTTCAGATTGTTTGTTATCAGAAAAACACACGCGGCTGTTTGACTTTGAGCTGCTGCTGTGTTTGCCCAATGTCCTGTGTTTTCTGATTAAAGCAATTAAAGATGTAATTTCTCCTTACTGCTTCTAAACTGCTCTGCACTTTTCCACGCCTGTACTTCTCCTGCGCTGTCGCTTCCACTTGCTGTCGCTCAACAAGATTACTGGGGAGTTGGTTCCAGACCCTCACAATTCTCTGTGTAAAAAAGTGCCTCCTATTTTCTGTTCTGAATGTCTCTTTGTCTAAACTCCATTTGTGACCCCTGGTCCTTGTTTCTTTTTTCAGTTTGAAAAATGACAGGAAGGGAGGCCTTTTTTGAGGAACCTCACAGTGGAGTTATGCCCTGGCTGTGGGGCATATGGGCACATGTTGGCCACATGCCCCACGCAGTACACAGAGGAGGAACTAGCGCCCAGATGGGGGGACCGCGATCACCCAAGCCCAAGAGGGAACTGTTCCCACTTCCAACAGCAGAGGAAGAGTGCCTGCTGTTTCCACCTCCACCAGCAGAGGAAGAATGTTTGCTGTTTCCACCTCCACCAGCAGAGGAAGAATGCCTGCTGTCTCCACCTTCACCAGCAGAGGAAGAATGCCTGCTGTCTCCACCTCCACCAGCAGAGTGAGAATGCCTGCTGTCCCCATCTCCACCAGAAGAGGAAGAATGCCTGCTGTCCCCATCTCCACCAGCAGAGGAAGAATGACTGCTGTCCCGATCTCAAGCAGCAAAGGAAGAATGCCTGCTGTTTTCGCCTCCAGAGCCAGAGGGACAGGAGCCATTTCCAGCGCCTGAGGGAGAGGAGCCATCACGGCTGTCTCCAGCGGCAGAGGGAGAGGTCCCACCGCTGTCTCCAGAGCTAGAGGGAGAAGCTCACCAGTCCCCTGCAAGTGAGGGAGAGCCGCACCAGTCCCCTGCAAGTGAGGGAGAGCCGCACCAGTCCCCTGCAGTCCACTCCCTCTCGGAGTGCCCACCCAGTCCCCTATAACTCTAGGTGACTACAGGGTGGATGCTCCCACCTCCGTGCGACGAGGGTGGAGGCAGGGGTCCTCTCCATGTGTGACGAGGGTGGGAGGTAGCGGTCCTCTTATGTGCGACGAGGGTGGATGTACCACCTCCACTGGCAGGAGCAGAGCAGCAGGAGCTGCTTCTACCTCCACCACCTCCACCAGCAGAGGGTGAATACCTGCTGGATCCCCGTCCACCAGCAGAGGGTGAATGCCTGCTGTGTCCCTTTCCACCAGCAGAGAGTGAATGCCTGCTGGTATGATTTCCCCCACCATCACCATCACAAGGAGAGGAGCTGCCTCTTCCTTCAACAGTAGAAGGACCAGGACGTGATGCTTCCATTCCTCAGCAGCCACTGCATAGTCTACTGAGGGGAGCATGATGGAAAACAGCCTGGCCGCAGCGGCCACAAAGAGGGCTAGCACCATCGCAGCCACTGCTACAGCACCACGACTGGTACTGACTCCGTCACCGCCCGGGGATTCCTGCCTCACATCGCCCAAAGAAGCCTTCACATCATCGCTCGGGGATGCCTGTACGACACCGCCCAAGGATGCCTGCACATCATCGCTTGGGGAACCTGCACGACACCGCTCAAGAATGCCTTCATGCTATCACTTGGGGATGCCTTCATGCCATGTCATGACAGGTGTATTTAATCTGAAATCATGCCTTCACGTCATCGCCTGGGGATGCCGGTTCGCTATCGCTTGGGGTTGTCTGCTGCACTGCATTGGCTGGAGATGCTGGTTCGCCATCGCCTGGGGAGGCCAGTTCGCTATCACCTGGGGATGACTGTTCGCCATCATCTGGAGGTAGTTTTCTGCTGACCTCTGGGGATTTTTTGGGGTTGGAGGAGCAAGCCTTAGAGCTGCCAGCATCTCTGCTGACAGCCTCGCCGTTGGCAGCATTTCAGCTGCCAGTGGTGCAACAGCAAGAGTCAGCCTGGGAGATGTCAGCAGGTCCATTAACATCATTGCCCCTGGCACTCTTTCAGGGGTGCTACAGGAAGAAGCAGCCTTTCCGCTGCTGGAGTGTGCCAATCTGCTGACAGCAGTATCACCGGCAGCACTTCCACTACCAGTGGCCTAGCGAGAGGAAGAACTCGCCCCGCTGTCAGCATAGGGCTGGCAGCCTGGCTACTTAATGCACTTTTGATTTTCTTGATACACTAATAATTGTAAATTTCTTTCTTTTAGTTCACCCCTCCTATGTGAGTACATGCTGGGAGAGGTTCAGTGGTTTATTCAAATCTAAGTCGGTTGTGATTGCTGCTCTACTGTATTTGTTTAAGATTACTAGTATTATAATATCATTTATCATATTAGTAGAACCTTTAACATTCAGACGGTAGCCATCTTGTGGCAGTTTCCAGTCATGCATCTATTATTCACTCTCTTATGTATATATATATATATATATATATATATATATATATATATATATATATATATATATATATATATACAGTGGCTCTCAAAAGTATTCACCCTCTTTGGACTTTTCCACATTTTATTGTGTTACAACATGGAATCAAAATGGATTTAATTAGGAGTTTTTGCCACTGATCAACACAAAAGACCATAATGCCAAAGTGAAAAATACAATCTTCAAATTGTTCTAAATTAATTACAAATATAAAACAGAAAATAATTGATTGCATAAGTATTCATACTTTGTGCTTTGCTGCATCCATTTTGCACGGTAGGGATGCTGTTCTCAGGATGTGCAGTTTAGGCTTGCGCCAAACATAGCGCTTAGCGTTGAGGCCAAAAAGCTCTATTTTGGTCTCATCAGACCATAGAATCTTCTTCCACTTGGTCTCAGAGTCTCCCACATACCTTCTGGATAATAATAATTTAACCTGAAATGACATGAAACACCTTAATTGCACAAAGGTGGACTCCATTCAACTAATTATGTGACTTCTAAAGACAGTTGGTTGCACCAGAGCTTATTTAGGTCTGTCATAGTAAAGGGGGTGAATACTTATGTAATCAATTATGTTCTGTTTTATATTTGTAATTAATTTAGAACAATTTGTAGATTTCATTTTTCACTTTGACATTATGGACTTTTTTGTGTTGATCAGTGGCAAAAACTCCTAATTAAATCCATTTTGATTCCATGTTGTAACACAATAAAATGTGGAAAAGTCCAAGGGGGTGAATACTTTTGAGAGCCACTGTGTGTGTGTGTGTGTGTGTGTGTATATATATGTGTGTGTGTATATATATATATGTGTGTGTGTATATATATATATATATATATATATATATATATGTGTGTATATATATATATATGTATATATATGTATATATGTATATATATATAGTGCTGCATTCACTGACTTTCATACTTGTACTTGATGACTGCTGTGAAGTTATTGTTTTTTTTGTATTAACCCTTTTTTAAACTGCATTCTTGTCTGTGAGCTCATTCAACTGAGGGGGTCTGTTGTAGAAACCTGATAACGATTGGATATGTATCTGGGGTATAGGGTGTCCCTCTAGCTCCATAACATAAAACCTATATTAGAGGGTGAAGTAGTCGAGATAGCTTGTAGGGGTGTGATAGGACTAGGAAGGGTCATAATTGAAGTCCCCGCTACATATTAAAATCCACTACAAAATTGCTATACATAGCAACTCTATCTGGGGCCACTGCCGTGTATGGAGCAGGGTCTAGTATCCAAAGCACTGGGGGGTACCTATAGTGGTTGTAGTACTTTAGTAAAATATGTACTGAATACCTAACAAACAAGACAGTGTAAAGAAGTGCTATGGTTTGAAATATATAAAACATACACTAACACTAATAATTAATTAATTTCCAAACCTCACTTATCAGGCAAAAGCATCTTTTTAATTAGACTCAGAGTCTCAAAACATTCTGATCCAGTGAGAGCAGAATGGCAGAATCTATGGAGCACAGTTAATATGCTAGAAGCAGTCGAACTAGGTTTGATTATAGTAAGAAAAAACTAAAGTATTTAAATAAATAAATAAATAAGAAACCTAATATAATAATATTAAGAAAATGTATGAGCAATCATAAGTTTAAATATTAAACTAATATTAATAATAAAAAATTAGCCTATTGTCTTCTGTGCATACCAATGAAGTAAAATAGAATTGCTGTTTATAAGAGATTGCTATATTGACATATCTGAATTAGAACTACATGTTATCATTTAAATTATAAAATGGGTATTTTAAATACTTTATCCTGATTGGTCAAAATAGGTCACATGGGGTGTTGATATTACACCATATCACCATGGGTCGGCACTTTTTTCAAAAACGGGCAAATCACTGGCAGATATCTATACACTAGAATTTAAAAACAAAAATGACAGACATATTGGAATTTATCGCAATAAACGTGACTGACGAGATTTGTATGTAAATGTTGAACTTTTCAGAAACCGAAGTGTACATGAGATATTAAATTAATCTGAATCGGACACCAATGACTAATTAAAGTAGTGAAAAAAAAAGCAAAAATATTCAAATAAATTCAAAACTCGCCATTCTGGTCGCTCTGTTCCTTCTCCCTGAACTACGGAATTTCCCGATCCCATTTTGAAAATAAATAGTTTAAAAAATACCTCTTAAACGTCTAGCTTTTCACAAAATATTTGGGGTTAAAAGATGTTTTGTTGCCGTTGCTCCTGCTGTCCGTTCTTCGGTCTGCCTGCCTGCTTCCTGTCACTGGACCCACCCCCTTCGCAGCTGTGTGATCTGATGCTGAACATTTATAAATTCATCTCGACAGTTCCTGCCATACCTTTTAAATGTGTCCAGGTACGATGGTATCATGTTTTCTGCTGTGCCCTGCATTGTTTAAAATTGTTTCTTAACACTGGTCAAGTACTTCTCCACGTTACCAAGCTGTAAATTGCAGTCAGTTTGATAAGTAACTGGGTATTCCATGCAAATAATGTCTTTCTCGTCACTGTGAAGCTGCAGCACAAATCTGTTATGGATACCTCCTGTTACTACCCCGGATAACAAAGGATTATTAAAAAATAAAACGCACTCTCACCTGATACTATCGCAGGTCTTGTGAGGAAGGGTCTGCGTGATTTAAAATAAAGGCAGTTTTATTTGTGCTGTGTGATTTAAAGGCAGACTCATTTGTGCTGTGTCATGATGAAAATGGGCAATTATATTTTACTTTAAAATGTATGAATAAACCAAGAATTACAAGAAGTGTAACAAATCAAAACTGCACTTTCAATGGCGATGTTCAATTCAACATCTGAAATTATTTTTTAATTAATGCATTTTTAGTTTTATTTTTTATGTTTAAAGGATTGTTTTTTCTAAGTTCAGGTAGAGGTGGAAGGAAATTTAATAAAAATAACTTTTTTTTGTTAATTAAAACATGTTTTTACTTTTTTGGGTTTTTTTTTGTAATGTTGGTTGATCCATTTTATAAGGCATTTGAATATCCACATGCCCCAGGAGGTTAAAGCCACTCGTCTTCGCCTCGTGCCTTATAACGCACCCGGGGCGTGTGGATATTAGAGGATATCCCACACCCTGTCATGCCTTATTGCTTACGTATGAACTGTAACTCTAACAGTGAACTTACTAAAGGATTACAACTAATGTTGTAATCTCATTCTCACCTGCTTGTAGTACAGGCAGTGTTGAAAATGACTCATTGGTTTTGGCTGATGAAGCAAGATTTTTTCTAATGCTCAGCAATTTAACAGCCAAGATCCTCTGAGCAATGAGCAATCTCGTTACTATTAACGAACGGAAATACCTTTCGGATAACAGAAGATAAGAGTTTATCTTGCAAATAATTTCTATATATAACAGAAATTAACTGGAACCTGGCAGGAAGAGATGGGAATGGAAAGCGTAGGACGTGTTAATACGTTAAGTTAGATATTGGTTTGAAATAATGAGTATTGGAAAATGCTTACGATAGTGTTTCATATTAATCAACCCTAAAATTGTCAAAAAGCAAAGGTTGTCTTAAAACCTGCTTTGAATGGATTTTGTATGAACAGTGAAGAAGGTCAGACTTAGTTCAGCTACTGTAGCACTCTGGCATTCTGGTGTATTAATGCCAGCTTGTATTTAGATATAAATAACTGGACCTTCCATTCAAAACTTAAAGATTTATCAATGGACTAAAATAATATTACAATTTCTAGGATACTGAAGTAAGTTCATGAGAAATACATTTTATAATGCCATTTAAAGTAAAACTGTTGAAAGAACATAGTAAAAGTTATTGTAACAGAAGCATGGCATTGATAATATTGTAAATATATTGTTGAGACACATTTGAAATACTGTTCATTTAATTAAATCAATTTAAGAATTAGTTCCGTTCCTCCAACTAAACAAAAAGTGTCTGTTAGACTTTGCAATATCAATTAAACCAAAGAATCTCATGTTTCATTTATATAAAGATTTTACTGCAGTAATAAACAGAGGTACTCATTTGCAGAAAAAGCTGTAGAGTTTGAAAGTGAGAAAAATAATTTGGGGGTCTACGGTTTTTCTGTAGATGTTTGTCTCAGACACACAGTATAATTCTGGAAGGGCATTAGACCTTGAGAAGATAAGGCTTGGTCTTTGGCACCTCAAAGCAGGATTCGGTGTTGACTCTTGAAATGGGGATTTGCCAACCTTGAATGATAACCAACGGAAGGTGCTTTAAGAAAGACAGGAGTATGTATCTCATTATATTATAAGAAAATAATGAGAGCTTAGTTATAAAAATTAGGATTACGCTTTTTCGTATTATCTGAACCGGTCGTGGCGTCTCTTGAATCGGCCAAAAAATTACTTCATGCAGTGAATTTAGAAAAGTGCTTGCAGTGGAGTTTCATATTAATTAAAACACTAGCCTTGGCAAGTAAACAGGGTGTCTGAACCTTGCTTGTGTAGGGGATTATTAGAAACAGAGAGGGAGGTCAAGTTTAGTCCAAGCATGGTACAAGTTAATATAAGCTTATGTTTAACATGTTTCATTATAACTTAAGTTTAAATAGAAATAACTGAACTGACCACTGTATGCTTATTCAAAGGCTTGTGATATACCCCTACAGTCTTTTTGTTCTACACTTTGTTAACACACGTTTGTATATGAAGCTAAACTGACCCATTGACAACACACTGAAAAGGTAACATAACATGTGGCTAAGAGGGACATACATTTTTTGACCGAGCTTAATATAATCAAATAAAGCTATTACATATTAAAAACATCTCTGATATATACACATATACTTGTATTATATTATAGCAAGGATTCTGTGAACTTTGGTCCACCTTTTTAGAAAAAGGAGGAATTGGAAAAAGACAGCGATGAAATCATGTTCTAATATTTTTTGGCAAGAAGTTATATCCAATCAGTTTTGAAAAATGAGTTGAGCAGATCCTTCTAGAATGAATAATTAACTCAAAGATAAGAAAGGCAAGGCCGAGTCATGATTAGATTTACCTGGGACTTCTGATGTATTCAGTGGAGGCAAAATCCTATGTAAGCCCAGAGCAAAACCCCATTCGATATCGCTCGACTTGCTAACTATGAGTTGTGTGGTCCATGCTCTGATGAGCTCTGAAAAACTGATTTCTGTTTGGTCTATGTCAAGTCTCTGACTTTTGAAGACAGTTCTTATTTTTCAATTCATCCTATACTACACTTCTATACTGGAAGGTAAGCATGTATTTCAATTTAATATCTCTCTTATTTTGATGCATTGCTATAAGGTATAGGAATTATGTTTTAGTCTTAAGAGAGTGACATATATATATATATATATATATATATATATATATATATATATATATATATATATATATATATATATGTAGAATGTTCTAGAATTTAGCGGTGGGTGTTTTTAGCTTTTTGCATTTTATAGCCTAAGAGCTAAATACATGATAACCATATTCATATTACTGTATTGAAGTACTAATGCTGTTAAACCTGTAAAAGCACTGAAAATGCCCAGGCTGCCTATTAGCAGAGATCCAAAGTAGCTTGAAACTACTTGATCCATTAAAGCATGTAATAAACCAAAAATAGCACTTGTACTGCTCTGATTCGTTAAATCTTCTAATTAAGAGTTTAAATACTTCAAATACAAGAATTTAAAACAACTGTCATCCTTGAACGTCTCCCCTGAGTTTGAGTGTGCCCAGAGCATATATATCAGTAAAAAGAGTATGTGAGAAAATTCTGACAATCTCAACAGAAAAGTGTTGTATAGTGTAAGATGTATTGAAAGAAATGTCTCTCAACCCCTCTGCTGTTTGGAATTTTTTTTGCTCAGTAGTATTATTATTAATATTTTTAGCAGTAGGAAAATGTGACTGATAACCTGCTTGGAATGGTGACTGTTAAATAAAGCTTTGTTTTGCCTCAGTCCTCTGCAGTTGTTGCTTACTGTATATATCGCAAGCAGCATCAATTACATGTAAATAATCAATGTGTATTTTTATTTTTATTTAAATTATAAAAACATGATTACTGTTCTATATAATGTATTTTAAACAACATGTGAATGTTTTATTCCATTTATAAGGATTACCTGTAAAATAGTAGGATTTTCAATCAAATATAAACTAGTAGCTATGGTGATGGCACCAGTAAATTATGCAAATGAGTACCATCGAAGGTTCGAACCTTCCTTCGGTAATGTGTTCCGAAGCTTCGAAGGTCAAAATGTACCCTTTGTTCCAGCCCTAATTAATTGACTCCTGCATTCATTTTAAGAGGACCATTTTTAGAGATCATTTTTAGAGAGGACAATTTAGAGGCTGTTTTCTAGGCAATCGAGCACACCTTGTACTTGACTTGAAGCATTTTATTTTTATCTGAACCCAGTTTCACCAGTTTTGAGATGCTGTACATTTATAGGCTACAAAAACATTAGGATTATTATGAATTAATTCTGGGTTTGTATTTCTTCAAATCAATACAGAGGAATTACTCAACACAGGATGAATGCCCGTGACAGGGATACCGGACCCACTTCACATGTTTCCATACATCTGGAAAAACTTGCCATGAACATTGTTTACATACATTATTGGGAGTATCAGATTTACATTTTCAAGTACTTGAGGTCACAAGATGTTTACTGTAAATGAACACTTGCTTAAATACCCCTTTTCATTAAACTCATCATTGCCATCCTAGACTATTCTGTACACACTGTTGATATACATCATGGTTACCAAGATTTTTTTCATACTGAGAGCTCTAATTTTGAATTTCCAGCCGTGCCGGAGATCTTGTTACTGACATGCTTGTATTAGCGGTATCCAAATGGTATTTTACATTCTAACCACATGAACAATATCAATTGTAATAATAATAGTAAAAAAAAAATACAAAGGAAAATGTATTTAGACATTTAAAAAGACTAACAATTTTAGACGTTTCTTTCAAGCAGTGTTCAACATTTGTCATGTTTAAGCATTTCCATATGGAGAGATAAAGTATGCAATTATGCAATCAGTGAGTTGCAGTGACTACTAACATACTATAAACTAGCAATTTTGCTAATGTTCAGCTAATGCAGTAGTTGTCTTACCATGTGCAATTTTAAAGCTGTTTGTTCTGGTGAAAACTTTTTTATGAAAGTATAAAGACAAGCAAGCTTTAAAGCAAGCAGGCTCTGTATATGTTGACTGTACTATGCATAAAATGACAGATGTTAATATTACCTGGAAAAGCTAATGTGCTACTGATTACTGGCTCCAAAAAGAAATCTGATTACTTTATTATAGAAGCAATATATTACAGATTAATTAGAAGGGGTTTCCAGATCCTACACTGTTGATAAGCTGTCTTGCTAAACAGGGAGATGCAGCCCTTATATATTGCACAACAAATGCCAGGCATGCGACATACAGAATCAGCACACAATACTATCCACACTACACATCATATAAGCGCTCCTCCATAATGTTAAATCTGCAGCAAAAAAACATTCATCACAGAACAGCCTGAAGGGCAGATGCTATTCGTTATTGCACAAGCTTTCATTTAGATTTGCACAAGCCAAAAATCTGTTTTATTATAAGAGTATTATATTAGAAATCATAGCCTCCTTTAAGTATTTATAAAGAACTGCAGCCAGTTTCCTTATGCCAGCTGAAGGGTTATTATGAAGAGCCAGGGAGTGTGTTATTTTGTCAATTCTATTAGGAATGTGTTTTAAAAGTATGAAACGATCATATTTATTACAATGTTCCAGACTCATGAGTTAAATGTTTGTAAAGTTGGCGCCTGTGTTTGGCAGAAAATATTTTGATGATATAAAAATTGATTGTGTTATGTGATATTTGAAGTGAAAATGTAATAATGTAATGGAATTACAGTATTATTAAAAAGAAAAATACAAACAAATGTTAATAATGCCCTTTTTTGTCCAGCCACACAGAGTTGTGCAGTCCCTATCCTTTCTTTATCTCAAGCACTATGAAGACACTTTGGCTGATCTAGCTTACGTTACATATATCTATGGCAGGTGGCTAGAAGTGAAGATTGCTCTTCAATGCAAAAAATATCCAAACAGCATGCCTACTGCAAAGGTACTGCTGTGGACATCCAGAAATAAAACATTTCAAAGAAAAACTATAACAGGATTTTTGTGAAGTTAGACAATCATACTTCCAGTCTAAAAGTTTACCACAGTAAATTAGCATGGCAGTTTTGTTGTTTTCTATGCTTTCCAATGGTTATGCATTTACCATTGTTTACCATGATTTGCCATGCTTTTATGAGGCTTTACTATACCTATCTGTGCGTTACTATGGTTACATATGCTTTACCATGCTTTTGCTATGCTTTATTACACTTTACTATGCTTTTACTGTGAAAAAAATGTTTGTGTTTTAATGGACTATCAGATTACTAGCTGACCCTGGAGCAGAGTGGCCACCCAGTCAGAACCCACATGTCAGTGGCAAGACCTCCTGAGGTGTCATCTGTCAGGATGGATTTTACTAGGGAGCTGAATTATAGACCTCACAGCCTATAGGCATAGGACAGATCCTGACCTGCCAGTAATTAGGAATAAACTAAAGGCTCACCTGTCTTCATCATCTTTTGAATGGCTAGGTGCTGTAATTCATCGCATACCCTGTTCTCTGTCTCCACCTCATTTCCAGCTGGTCCCTCCCAGCCCTGGTGTCTGTGCTGCTCGGTTTGACTGGGGTTAACTTCAACTCATTTTAACATTTTAAACTTCAGTCAAGTCCTCCCTGATTCTTCTTTGTTCCAGGATAAACAGGTGCGGTTATTTCAGCCTGTCTTCAGAGCTCATTCCTTTAGGCCCTGTGATTAGTCTGGTTTCTCTTTGCTGAACTCTCTTCAAGGGCGCAATGACTTTTTTGTATTGTGTGGACATCTAGCTTATTCAAATCTGTTGTCTATTTTTGATTAGGGGTGATAATTTATTCAGGGACACCAACATATTAAAAGGGGAATACATGACCCTTCCTCTGTAGTTTGTCATTCCTAGAAATTGGATACATATTGAGAGACCTATCCCATAGTATTGAATTTTATTTCATTAATTATACTGCAAGCATAATTATTTGCCAGTGCTTCACTATCGTGATATGGGAAGTATGACAATGTGGCTAAAACTAATATTTTTTAATGTTATTAATATGTTAGTGAGCTAGTTAACATTTAACCAATATGCTCCCCTTAAAATAAGGTATGACCTTAAAATACGCTTTGACCTTATTTTTTAAATTAAATACATGTAAAGTTGGTGTAATTTTCAGGATGTAGTTAGCAGGTTTGTGCTCAAACCAGGCATCAATAGGCTGATATTTTCACATCTGTTTGATTCATTTTGCTTAAGGCATTTGAATAGATGGGTTCAACTTTTAATAAGAGTTTTGATTAGCCTACTACCAGAAGTAAGCAGATCTCAAGTTAAAGTTTCTCCTACCTGCAAGGATTTCTTCGGGAGACTTCTTTGATTTTGTCTTCACAGCCTTCTCCCCAGTGTCCAGGCCGGTATACTCCTGGACCTCCCCCTCCCTCCCCTGTGGGAGGAAGCCCTTTTGGAACTCTGTGATGTTATAATCTGTGAGGACGGCCTGTGAGCTAGCAGGAGCACTCCATGTCAGGAGGACCCCGAGGCAGAGCAGGCCACAGGCACACACTGTAGCTTTCCACTCCATCTTTACTTTAACACTATTGTGGGAAAAATGGCTATATAAATGATAACTCTTTATCTCACTGATCTGACATCAAAATAACAGTGAAATACTGAAAACAGTGAAAGAGTGCAGGTCACTTTACAGTAGCGGATAGTACATGTACTGCACAACTTGCTGTCAACATGGCTTAACTGCGAATTAACTGAATTGTGAATTATCAAATCATGTATATATTCATCACTTAAATATTGTCTAACACTATTATCATGTAAAACCAATGTAATTTTCAATATAGTGTTGTAGTGAAAAGTTTACATACCCCAATGGAAATTTATCATTTTTAGAAATTTCTCAAAAGCAAACAATTTTTGCTTTTGTGGATGAGGAAAAACATTTGCAAGAAATAGATATCTACAATGATTTATTTCACTTTTTTTTTTTGCAAAATTCAAAAAATGCTCATTCAAAAGTATTCATACCCTTTGATCCTATGATAGTATTGTCTACAAGGTGCTAGAAATTTCAATATGATAATGCAGAACCTAATTCTAAAAAAATCTAGAAAATACTGGATTGTAGATGAACATTCTTAGAGTATAGAAGAGTTAGGCATAGGATGATTGCTGTCATAACCAATAATAAGTCAACATGGGGAAAAAGTAAAGAGCTATCTGAAGGCCTTAATCGGAAAATGATGGATATGAGTTCATGTAAAGGTTTTGTGGAGTGATGCGAGATATTGGCTCACACTGATGTTGTTACGTTTGGAGAAAGACTGGTGAGGCGTACAAAGAAAATAACACCATACCCACTGTCAAGCATGGTGGTGGTAATATTCTTCTATGGGGCTTTGTGGCAGAGTGCCCTGCCCTTTTGTGTATTACTGTATTTGTATTATGATTTATCTGGTTGTAGTTGTTGTTATAATTATTTATATATATATATATATGCTTGTATGTGGATGGAAGAAAAGCGTCGGGTATTATTATTATTCTTATTTGTTGTGCGAGACCGGTGAAAAGCTGGGTTTATAATACAGTCACATAAATGTGGTTAAAATCCCCATTCATAAAACCCTCATGCAGAAGTTGACTAATTGTTTCTAATCGGGAGATGGCGACCTGTATAAAAGCCTGCAGCTTTGTGCGTTCATGGAGAGAGTGTTCAGGGAGTAGTGAACGGGAGTAGAGAACGGGAGCAGTGAACGGGAGTAGAGAACGGGAGTAGTGAACGGGAGTAGTGAAGAGAGGTAAAAGAATAATTACAAAAACTGCTAAAAGTGCTGGCTCTACACCAGCACCATACTTATTTTTTATTGATTATTTGTTAGGCCAACATGCTCTCTTGTTTCTGTGTGTTTTGTTTTGTTTAAACTGTTTGTTTATATTATTTAATAAACATACTGCACTCCATAGCGTTTCAGTTTCACCCACCAGTACTGTGTGCGTGTATTCTCTTCCGGGTCTGACGTCACCAGTGCAAGCCATCAGTCACAGGCTGTTTTTCCTCTCATGGCACAGGAAATGTATTTCCAATACATGGTAAAATGGATTCCATAGCATACCAAAAGATATTGGCCAATCAGCGCAACTGGATATTCCAACACAGCAACAATTAAAAGCACCCATCAAAATCTTTTTCAGAATGGTTAAATAAGAATGAAATGAAGGTTCTGGAATGGCCTAGTCAAAGTCATGATCTAAATCTGATTGAGAATCTTTAGTATGAGTTGAAGAAGGCTGTGCATGAGAGAATTCCTCAGAATTTGAATGAATTGGAAGAATTTTGTGTTGAAGAATGGTCAAAAAAACACTAAAGAATCATGCCAAAAGCTCATTGACAAATATCCTAATCATTAAAATAAGTTATTTTTACTAAAGGTGCCTCAACTAGCTATTAATTTCATTTACTGTGTCAGGTTATGAATACTTTGAAATTAGCATTTTTGGAGTTTTGCAAAAGAAATTGCTGAAATAAATAATTGTAGCTATCTATTTTTGTAACTTTTTACCTCATCCACAAAAGCAGACTTTTGCTACTAAAGATTTTTCCTATAATTATTTGTTTTCAATAAATTTATAGAAATTGTAAATTTCCACTGGGGTATGTAAACTTTAGACTACAACTGTATATTCAATGTATTATATTTTATATAATGCTACTTTACATATTCACTCTCAAAATAAAGTCTATGCATATTAAAATAATAATAATAATATAATAATAATAATAATAATAATAATAATAATAATAATAATAATAATAATAATAATAAATCAACTAACAATCCTGGAACATAAATTGGACTGATATAGACTTCTATGAAATATAATTTCAGGTAAAGTGATTTCAAACAAATGAAATAAGGCAGCTCACTTATAAAATATATATACAATACCAGCTGCTGTGATGACCTCAAACTCTCCACAGACTGGTACAGATCAGCGAAGCCCCTTCAGCAGTCCTGCAATGTCCATTTAGAATCAGTCAATATGTGTGACTAAAGCCTGGTGGTTCTGGAGGCTTTCCTATAGTACTCCACACCAGCAGGAAAAACATTCAGAGCGAAAGCTGGGAAAGGAAACAGACTAAGACTATAATACGATCTCTAGAGTGAATATACAGTGTAGACCCCCAGGGGAAATTAAAGTAGTTAATCTGCCGATTCTGCAACTTTTCACAGAACTTTAAATGAATCACTGTTGCCTAAGCGCTCACTCCAAGGAAATTCCTATAGCTTGAAGTAAAGGTGTTGTCAATATTTGGAAAGAAAAGAAAATGTAAATCTCTGTTGCCATGCACTAGGATTCTTAAAAACGCTCAATAATCCCAAATACAGCAGGGCTCCAGGATAAAATAGTGGGAGGGAGATATCCAGGTAGATATTGCAGAGAAAAGTAGAGAAAGTTCCAGTTTATGCAGAATCTGCAGTTATTTGTTGTTCTAGCAATTTACCCCTCTTTTTACTTTTGTTTTTTTTGTTTTTTTTAAAAGCACTCCCTGCTTGAATATGAAGATAACAGGAGAGCTGGAGAAGTATTTAGGAGGGGCTGGTGAGAGCTGCCAAACCCGTCTGTCTTTCCTTAGTCCTCTTGCACCAGTGATTGTCTGCAATGCTGTGGCAGCTGCACATGTCTTTAATACATACAGGAAACCCAAAGCCCAGCCCCTGACTCATTTAACAAGACTACAAAACAGGGCAGAATTACAATGGCTAAGGCAAGGGAGGGGAGTGAGCTGTAAGGTTATAGTCTTCAAGTCTATAGCTAGTTCAAACATATAAATCACTCTGTCACCAGATAAGTATCTGGGAATGACTCAGGATAAGACGAATGGAATAAAAAAATAAATTTCAGGGAAAGGTTGTTTTTTCCCCCTCGTCTAGAGGACAATGGGCAGGTTTGCTGACAGACTTTGTGTGTAAAATACATGCTGACAGACTTTGTGTGTAAAATACATTGTTGATTTTTTAGTTTTTAGCAGCCATCTACCCGCGCCCCCCCCCCCCCCCCCTTTTGACAAAGCCAACAGTGATTTCACCGTGTAACACATTTTTTTTTTTTGTTGTTCCTGGGTAGTAAGTGTTATTTCCTAATTGCTTATGCCTCAAAAGTATAGAAAATGGCTATTATTCCCCACAGACTTTGCTTTTGTGACCAGGACAGTGATATTTTGAAATATCACTATTTCCAATGAGAAAACGGGAGTTTTTGTGTCTTTTCATTCACATAAAGTCAGAAAAAACAACATATGAATCCAAATTAACATGTATTTATACTAAAGTAATACAAAAATGACTACAAAAGATTTAGAAGTGAGTAGTTTTTCGAGATTTACGATTATACTGTAAATTTACAACAATGGTATAGTCCACAGGTATTACAAGTGCAGAAATAATAACCCATAATCACAAGGAGAAAAGAAAAAAGAAAATAAACACTGTTAAGAAAACTTACCTTATTATATGGTGAATATCTTAATGGGACTTATGGTACCTGTTCACAAAAAAATAAACATTTCCACGTGAACTGTCGCTGGTACCCTCCTCAGTCAGCCACCACAGCTATGCCCCATATGCGGGGGTGGGCACTATGTGGCCCGCTGCCCTGTCCATCAGGAGAGGGAGGAGCAGGAGCTGGGGCAGGAGTTTCCACCACCAGCATAGGGAGGTAAACTGCCTCCCCAGCAGCAACAGCAACAGCAGCCAAAGGAGCCACTATGAAAGGCACTATATAAAAATAAAGACTGTTATTATTATTATTATAGATTGAAGCCCTGTGGAACACCACAGACAACTTCCGATAATGACGATTTTACCTCCCCAATAGTGACAAACTGAAACCTATGAGAAAGATAAGATTTGAACCAGGATAGGACAAGGCCAGACAGTCCTACTATGCTTTCAAGATGATTCAGTAGGATGAAATGGTCTACTGTATCAAAGGCAGCACTTAGATCAAGAAGAATTGAAACTGATGGAAAGCCCGAGTCAGAGCTTATCAGCAGATTGTTCACAACTCTGACAAGGGCCATCTTGCTGCTGTAGTGTAGTGCAGTCCTGCTCCTGAGTCTATTCCGTGTGTTGAATTAGGCTGCACGGCTGCTATAGTTGTGATGTAGAATAATAAGGACAGTTCTATAAACTCAGGGTTAGAAGGCACATGTACAGGAGTTCAAATAAATACAGTCTCTGTTTTGAATTATTACATTGGCAATGAGGATAACTTACAAACCAAGAAAGAAAAACGAAAAGGAAAAAAAAAAAAAAAACTGAGACAGAAATACTGCTGTAAACCAGACACAACAAAACCTGCAAACAAAGACCTGGTGGTGATTGAAGCTGATTAATTCTTCAGATAGTAGTTATATTCATTTTCTGGGGGAAAAAAAAACATGGCAACAACAGGACTTCTGACTTCCCAGTTTGATGTAAATGCAGAAGCAACCTCTTTAGAAGTGAAATGGAAAAAATGTATGAGTCGTTTCACAACTTTTCTAACAGCTACTGGTATTAAGGAAGATGAAAGAAAACGTGCTATGCTACTGTACTATGCTGGAGAACAGGTCCAGGACATTTCTGAAACTTTCCCTGCAAGAGGAGATAATGATGATGTAACAGGGAGAGATCTGTGCTGACTCTGCTGGCGTATTCACAGGCTGCAGGAAGAGGGCGGCAGTCGTCCAACAACCGCGTGTGAGTCATGGCAGTGACACGGGGAGGTGGGAAAGTGGGTGTGTGGACTTTCCCCCTCTCTGAATGGCTGAGAGGCACGTCTTGGGAGATTGTTGGTCCTATAAAATAACGCTCTGCTGTTTCCTCAGGTCTGCCCTTATAGACGCGCTGAGAGTGCGGAAACGCTGGTCCCAGACCGAGAACCAGACGGGAAGGAAAAAAGACACAAACGTGTCACAGCGAGACAGTGAGGGCGGGGAACCCTTGGGCAGACCCTTTAAAAGTCTAGTGGAGCAGGCTAGGTAGCTGGCAGCGTAGGACGGAGATCCGGGTTGCACGGGCAGCAGCGACCAGGATATTGCTGCAGAGTGCAGCGCCTTTTATTTGTAGTTTTGTTATTGTGTTATTTTCCCTTGTTATTTTTGCCTTCTGTTTTCATTATTATTTCTTTGAGCACCTTCAAGGGCGCCGGTGTTGTGTACCATCGCTTGGTATGCCCGTGGTTCTGTTTACCATCGTTGGTAAATCAGACCACGGACCCACAGCACCATCTGCGGGATAAACTTGAAAATAGCACCCTGAAAATAAAACTGGGCACCTGTGCGGTGCGTCCAAATCCACCTGTCTGTCTCCTGTGTCAGTGAATTACCCACCACCCTTCCACAGATGATTATAACACTGCAGATGAACTGCTAAATGAATGTTTCAACCCTAAGAGAAATATAAAATATGAAGTATATGTATTTTACAGTCCAGACAGCAAACAGGAGAAACAATTGATGCATATCACACCTGGCTAGCTACCATCTGTGAGTTCATGAATACAAACAGAGAAATCAAATCTCAACATTGTCAATACCTTTTAGAATTTTGAATGCTTGAATCAGGTTGGCGCGTAGTCTTCTTTGTTCAAGACTGAATAGATTCAATTCTTTTAGACTGTCTACATATGACATGCTTTTTAAACCTGGAATAATTCTTCCCTTGATTTAAATTCAACACTTTTCACAATATATCCGAGCATGTTGTTTGCTTTTTTTTATAAATTCCCCACATTATCTGGATGACGACATTTCTGAGTCAACATAAACTCCTAGGTCTTTTTCATAAATTCCAGCTTCAATTTCATTATCTCCCATATGATATTTACCCTCAACTATACACTGTCACACGAATGAAAGGCACCATGATTACTGCTCAGAGAAACGGGCACACCATCACATGGAATTCTTCTCAGTCCAAATTCCTGAGACGTCAGCTTAAGCAAACTTATATACCCCAAGAAGATGAAGGGGAGAAAGATAATGATGATGATCACCTGTGGCAACGTGCCCCGCCCTTGTGTATTTGTGTGTTATATGTTGCGTGTGGTGTGTTATGTTTGTGTATAGGTATTGGTGCACGGGATATAAATGTAGCACGAGTAATTTAAAATACTGTATATAATTGTATTTAGGCACAGGGATTGAACTTCACGTCACGTGCATTTAAAGTAATTGATAGTATGTGATTACGGGGTTGCACAAATTAGTTCACATGCTGGGATTAAAGTGAATAATTAATTATTAATTGAATCCCAGCAGAACATTATATATAGATGCACATTTTACTCACTCAGGGTTGTGTGTTCATGAATGGAGAACGGTTGTGGAGAGGAGAGAATCAAAAACAAAGAAAGAAAGTAAGCAAATAAGTAAATATACCGGGTGCTGGAAGCACCAGCACCGTACTTGCTTTATGTTCAGCGTTTGTCCAGCCTGTTTTTGTTGACTCAGAAATGTCTTCATATAGACAATGTGGGGAAGCTATAAAAAAGGCTAACAAGATGCTCGGATACATTGTGAAAAGTGTTGAATTTAAATCAAGGGAAGTAATGTTAAAACTGTACAATGCACTTGTAAGACCTCATCTTGAATATTGTGTGCAGTTCTGGTCACCTCGCTCTAAAAAAGATATTGCTGCTCTAGAAAGAGTGCAAAGAAGAGCGACCAGAATTATTCCGGGCTTAAAAGGCATGTCATATGCAGACAGGCTAAAAGAATTGAATCTGTTCAGTCTTGAACAAAGAAGACTACGTGGCGACCTGATTCAAGCATTCAAAATTCTAAAAGGTATTGACAGTGCCAAGGGACTTTTTCAGCCTGAAAAAAGAAACAAGGACCAGGGGTCACAAATGGAGATTAGACAAAGGGGCATTCAGAACAGAAAATAGGAGGCACTTTTTTTTTACACAGAGAATTGTGAGGGTCTGGAATCAACTCCCCAGTAATGTTGTTGAAGCTGACACCCTGGGATCCTTCAAGAAGCTGCTTGATGAGATTCTGGGATCAATAAGCTACTAACAACCAAACGAGCAAAATGGGCCGAATGGCCTCCTCTCGTTTGTAAACTTTCTTATGTTCTTATGTTTGTTAGTGTCTATTCATTTTGTTTGTCTGTTTATTTTGGCCTCAAGTGCCGTGTGCTGTTTTTGTTACAACCTTTTATTTTCTGCTTAATAATAAACCGCACAACAGCGCAAATTCAACTCACTCACCACTCTGTGTTTCATTCCCTGGTTCTGACATACCACTGAGCCAGACTGCCACATCACCCAATACACCAAACACCTCCCTCAAAGAATGATGCTCAGCTCCTCAACGGTACCCTCCATGAGCCAGTGGAAGGCCTCACAAAGACTGATTGCTGAACTGTAGCTAAGCGCACGCTTCAGTGCAACAAGACATTTTAAATATAAATAGTTTAGTTGCTGGTTGCATTAGAGACAAAAGTAAAACAAAAAGCTTTTGAAAGCTGTTTGCACAAGAATTGAGCCCTTCAGGTTAGAAAAAAAAAACTTAATCTTGTTCTCTATCTTCGAAAAAGGAAGGGATGTAATATAGTGCAGTCCCACTCCTGGGAGTCTATTTCGTTTGTTGAATTAGACTGCATGGCTACTATAGCTGTGACGGAGAATAATAAGGACAGTTCTATAGAGTCAGGATTAGAAGCCACATGTACAGGAGTCTGTTCAAATAAATATGCATTCATTTTTAACTGCATACAGTTTCTGTTTTAAATTATTACAGGTGCTACGTGCAGCATGAAAACCAGACTGAAACCTTTCGAATTAAGTGTTAGAAATTTTTGTAATTGAATTGCAACAACTCTGTCTAGAACCTTATCTAAGAATGGTAGGGCAGATTAGCCTATAGTTACTGAGGACTTTAGGGCCCAAATTTTGTTTCTTAAGCATAGGCTTTACCACCGCAACATTAAGTGGAACTATACCATGAAACTGGATAACCAAGAAGACATTTCTCTATTCCACAGCCCTTTAATCATCTCCTTATATCATTAGGCAACTGATTGTCTTTACTTTGAACAGCCTCTCAAGGTACAGCAAGATAGCAGCCTCCCTTGCATGTTCATGCACACCTATTAGAGTCCCTAGTGCTTTCTGTACAGACGCTGCATAACATTTCTTCTGAAAGACATACCCACAAACCAACATGGAGTCTGTTACTCCAAAAAGAAAAAAAAAGTATGCATGTATGTATGTAAATATGTATTGTGAGAGAAGTTGCTTCTCGCAGGTTCTTTTTCCAGCACTTTATTGACCCAGACACACACAGGACTTGAGCTTTCAAAGCACAGTTGCATTATTTTTTAATTTTTAAACAAAATAAACAAACTGAAAACAAAATCTAACTCCATTCGGAGTACTGACTGAACACTTTTTCTTTTTCAACCTGACTAACCAACGAGGCAGCTAATCTGGTTACTGGTAATAAAAAGAATACACATTACCCAAAACAACAAGCACATTAAACAAAAGGTTCTCCACACTTCCTTTGTTTCCTTTAATGGCTGAACACCCTCACAGCGGGCTTTCCACTCTGCAGCCTGTGTCCTTCTGAGGAATGCAGCCCTGTGCTCCACAGGACTACACTCTATTTGCTCCTTGTCTCACAGTATGTATGTATAGCAATGATAAAAGAAACATAATAAATTCAATGAGAAACGGTTCAACCACAAGTCTTTTTTAATGTTGTTTGAATGCTAGTTGTAACATTTGTCATTTAATTTATAAGCAGTTATAGTGGCAGTTGTACATTGTTTAAAGTTACAAATTTGGTACGTTAAAATACCTTCCTGACACCCAGATACCAAATAACCATCATAAACGTCCTGGTTTCTTCTGTCTCTTTTCTATCACATCATTTTAAATCACTGGTGGGAACTGTTTGCTTTGTAAGCCTGTGCTCTTGCTTATTGCCCCAACACAGGTAATAGAGAAAATAAATGAAAATGCACTTTCCTGGACTGAATTTGCTGCAGGAAGCTTGTATCAAAGATTGTATACTAATTTACTACAGCCTCCCTCAATTGGTCGAAAACAGATACTAAGAATTATTATTATTATTATTTTTTTTAATTGCATATTACTTTTCAAACAAAACAAACATTATAGACTGCATGGAAACAGTTGGCCTGTCCAATTCTCATTCTGGTAACTTTGATGAAATACAGTACCTTTTAATAGAGACTGCCAAGAATCAATTTTACAACCTTTTAAATGCAAACAATGTGGTGGAAGTAACGAGGCCACTGGGATTGCTATTCCTGTCTTCCTGTTGTTGAAGGCTGAGGAGCTCCAAATCTGTGGGGTTTCTAACAGAGAGACAGACATGCTTTTGGACCGCCCCTCCTATCTCCACTTAACATGTGCTGTTGCGTCACTGGAAAATTCACATCCTTTTACAATAAATTTACAAAAGCATTGAAAAGTTAATTAGGAAATTAAATAAATGGGCTGAGTAACTGAACAAGACAAGGCAGATTAGAAGTTTTGTCTTGTTAACTTTTGATCTGGCACATCGACAGCTGTGTTCTCTCTTGCTTTCCATGCTCTTTAAGCCTGATATCTGTTATTAGCTGTTGTGTCTTTGCTACCTCTACCTTTTTTAACTTTTTTTTTTACTGTACATAATGTATTAAGCATTGTTTTTTTACTGTATCTCATAAAGCGCTTTGTGATGGTGGTCCACTATGAAAGGTGCTATATAAAATAAAGATTGATTGATTAATTGATTGATTGATACAGTCTTGTTCCCATGAGACATTCATCAGAACACAAAGGAGATGCCCTGCCTCCCCAGAGACCACAACAAAGGCTAGCAGGCTCTCTAGGTACAAATGGAAAAGGTTCCCTTTGCTGATAACAAGATTTCCTCCTTCTGTATCGTGTTATAAAAACGGTCTGGCACAGGCTCAGGAAGCTCTGTCACAGCTTGCAGCGCAAATAGTTTCTATCTGCTCATGTTGAATCAGGGCCAAGACCGTCCTGGGGCTAAAAGGCATTGACTGAACTACAGGAGTGTGTTGAGAGGAAGGGAATGTACAATAATTAACACGGCACTGACACCCTGCAGGCTTTCAGAGACGGGAGCATTCCAAATCACTTCTACTAATATATATAAAAAAAAATATATATATATATATATATATATATATATATATATATATATTTTTCAGGGAACATAAAAAAGGTACAATGTCAAAAATACATATGAAAGGCCTGTGTTTTAAGATAAGTAGGCTTCCATTTAGATGTACTGTAGTTGGTTTTGTTGGTACAGTACTATGTTTTCAACAGAAGTATTTTATTTCAGAATGACATGATTCTGAATATATTACCTGCTACAAGAGATGACATGGATTGTAATACAGTACATACTTTTAAATCCGGTAAGTATTGTATTAGTATGTAAAATCATTAGGTTACTTCAGTAATCCTTTTTCCCTGAAAGACAAGACGACCACCAAGACATTACGTATGGGATATGCCTGTCCATTGGGTAGGTATTGCTGAGCTCTCTATACCAGAGCTGCCAATAGGCCCCTTCCTGTGATGATGCACTCGGTTTCACCCACCGAAGGGATATAACTGCTATCCAAAGGAAGCCATTTCTCTTTTTCTGTCGAACCCGTGAGGGCGACCGCTACGTCATGGTTGGTGGTCGTCTTCTCTTTCAGGGAACCAGGGTTACGGAAGTAACCTAACATTCCCTTTCAATTCAAAGACGACCACCAAGACATTACGTATGGGATAATGTATACCAGAGCCGTCACGAGGGAGAAGGAATGGCACACAAGCATTGTCTAACCAAGAGGTCAGCGGTGTGAAGTTACACCCTCAAGGACCCTTGTGCCTACAAAAGACAAGGCAGGGTCTACCACATTAAGATGATAGAACCTGGAGAAAGTGTGCGGCCCAAGATGTAGCCAACCCTCTAGTGGAGTGTGCGGCTATCCTACCAGATCGTGGCAAGCCAGCACCATTATACGCAGTCGAGACTGTGTCCACAGTCCAAATTGACAGATGCTGCTTAGGGAGGGGCTGTCCTATCTGTGTCCCATGACAGACAAAGAACTTGTCAGATTGACGCAGCACTCTTGTCCTATGCACACAGCATCTCAATGCCTGCACTGGGCAAAGGAAATTCAATCTTTTACTCTGTTGAAGCAAACAGAGGTGGATGGAAGGACTCTGATTCCACAGACTGATTATTGTTGAAGGCTATGATCACCTTGGGGAGGAGGGTTGGTGCGCAGACACACTCTGTTGCCATCCTCCCAAATATGCATGCAGGAGCTGTGCACAAACAGTGCCTGCAGCTCACTGACCCGCTTAGTGGAGGTGATAGCCCAGGAGAAAGCTGTCTTTATAGACAAGTATTTCAGCTCAATGGAGTGTATGGGCCTAAACGGGGCCTTTGTGAAAGACTCCAATACAATATTACAGCTCAATTCTGTCAATGTGATAAAATAATTAATATAGTACATTGAAAAGAAAATGCAACTGGAATTATACTCAGTGGTTCCTTGAAGCTTAGACTTTTGGTCTGCTGGTTTGGAAACTCAATCTGTTGAAGTGTCCAGTACAAAACTCTCCTCTCCACAACAAAATCTTCAATCCCACTTTGGAACAAACTGAGCAACAAAGCTTTCAATTCTCAAGAGAATCAACAAACAGCTCTTGTCTGTTCTGTCCTCTTCGCTGAATGTTTAGTTACACCGGTAGCAGGGCACGATTTCTTTTGGATACTGCGGTTTTCGGTGTACAGCAGACCCAGACTGGTTTGTCTGATAACAGTCGCTGTAAGTTTTATGGCTGTCTTCTAGCCAGGCCTCAGTCTCATTGCTTGTGGTTGTTGACTCGCTGGCAGCTTGCTTCCTCGTCTTGGGTCTGTTTTCAGATTTCGTGATTCCGTTTTTAGGCAGAGTCCCGGAGTTGCATCTTTAGCAGAGTGACAGCACCTTGTTTAGCATTCGATGTGGAGCGCAACATGTGGAGTTTTGCGTTGATATTTATAGTCTTTTCACCCTGCTGAGTAGCCACTTTCATGAGGTCATTTCTTTATCTTGCCTTTTAAACTCGTTTGTCTGCTTACTTTCATCCAGCAGCTTGTTGTTTCAGTTAGGACTTGTTGACATCTATATTTTATGTCTTCCTTGCACCAAACTGTTTGTGTTTGCAGTTTTGGGGTCTTCTCACTGTCCTTTCAACCTACCCAGTCCAGATGCCCTCCTCCTAGAACTGGTCATCTTCAGTTCATTATTCCTGCCAGGAACCAAAGTGCCTTTTTTCTTAAGACACAGCAGTTTGTACTTTTTCCTAAGACACAGCAGTTTCATTAATTAGTCCAGTTATATCATTAATATACGTTCACGTATTATCAGGGAATAATACAGGGAATATGTCCACAGACCCCTGGTCCTAGTTTCTTTTTTCCAGTTGAAAAAGTCCCCTGGGTTGTCAATATCTTTTAGAATTTTGAATGAATAGACTGAATAGATTAAGTTCTGTGTTTACACCATCACAAGCACTGCTGTGTTGCTTAGAACTGCTCAACCAAATTTTGGGAGTTGTTTGTGGACTAGAGGCTGCGAACTACTTCTCTAGATATGTCAAAACACTGCGATTCACCCCACTGAACTCCCACCTGGTCCACCAGTTCTGCCCTTTGGCATTGTGATGCTATTTCAGGATATAAACTGAACCATGGCATGACAGAGGTCCTGCCTAAAACATTCTAGAACATCACCACCAAATTTAAATGCCAATGACGCAAATTTAACCCAGCATGCTTGCTAAAAAAGACTGAACTGTTTTGTAAATGTCAGTTTATCAGCCAAGATGATTATTGGTTGTTAGTTGCGCTGGAAATTAATTATATCCTCTGGTTACTTAGTAAAGCCTGGCCACTCAGCATTTGAAAGGCTGCACAAAACATGGCAATAAACAGGTTTATGAGATGATATTAAGAGAGGTAAATTCTCAAAGAACATATGGTGCATGGCAAGTTGTTTTTGAAAAATTGTGATAATAAACAGGGCATGATATTAACAAGGTGATATAAAATGGGTTCATCTGTATAAAATTATATTACAAAAAATGTCCTACCCTCGAGAATGTCATACCGTCGAGAATGTTTTCAGTCTGGATACTTAAGTCTTGCTTCAGCATTCTCCACCTTGACCTCCTTCCTCTGGGCTGGCAAGAAACCATAACGTGCTTATGGAAAACTAATCAGTCCAAAAGGCTTAACCCTTTCAGGACCAGGGTTAAGTTCCTCCCTGCCAGTAAAACATGTGAGAAATTCTCAGTGTGCTTTCTCCTAGGGATGCTGGTCCGCCGTTGCCTACCGTTCCGAGAGCCGGAGGGTCCAGCGTCGCCGGAGGGTCCAGCGTCGCCGGAGGGTCCAGCGTCGCCGGAGGGTCCAGCATCGCCAGCGTCGCCAGAGGGTACAGCGTCGCCAGGGGGTCCAGCACCGCCAGAGGGTCCAGCGTCGCCAGTGCCGCCAGAGGGTCCAATGTCGCCAGCGTCGCCAGAGGGGCCAGGGATTCCCGCGTCGCCAGGGGGTCCAGAGGGAGCCGGGCCGCCGTTCCCGTCTCCGCCACCAGAGGGAGCCGGGCCGCCGTTCCCGCCTCCGCCGCCAGAGGGAGCCGGGCCACCGTTCCCGCCTCCGCCACCAGAGGGAGCCGGGCCGCCGTTCCCGCCTCCGCCACCAGAGGGAGCCGGGCCGCCGTTCCCGCCTCCCGTCCCGCCACCAGAGGGAGCCGGGCCGCCGTTCCCGCCTCCGCCGCCAGAGGGAGCCGGGCCACCGTTCCCGCCTCCGTCAACAGATGGGAGCCGGGCCGCCGTTCCCACCTCCGTCAACAGAGGGAGCCGGGCCGCCGTTCCCGCCTCCGTCAACAGATGGGAGCCGGGCCGCCGTTCCCGCCTCCGTCAACAGAGGGAGCCGGGCCGCCGTTCCCGCCTCCGTCAACAGAGGGAGCAGGGCCGTCGTTCCCGCCTCCGTCAACAGAGAGTTCCCGGTCACGAGGGTTCAGTCCCGCTGGGAGGATGCCAGATGGGGAACATGATATTCCACACAGACGTCTCCCCATCCCAGGAGCGGACAAAGAACTTTGGGACTTGAGGGGGGAGGTGGACGTTGGGGCCATGTGTGCTTGGCACAAGGGGGTGTATATGTGACGGGGAACTGCCCTGTCTATATGAATGTGTTTGGAACTGGCAGGGAGGGGGTTAAATTCCTCCCTGCCAGGAAAACATGTGAGAATGTGGCTGGAGCTCTAATTGAATGATCAGTAATTATTGATTAATTGGGCTCCAGCCACAGGGGATAAAAGCCAGGGGAGAGGCGCTGGCTTGGGGGGGGGGGGGGGGGGTTGCTTTGTGTTGGAGAGTTTTGTGTTAAAAGACTTGGATCCTGACCGTTTATTTTGTAAGTTCACTTTGATTATTTGTGTTTGAACCTCTTTCTGTTGGCCCTTGTGCCTGTTTATTTGATTATTTTATTTAATAAAGAACTTTATTTTTCACTATACATTGTCTCTGAGCCTCAGCCCTCTGTCATCCTGTCACAGTACCATACAAACTTTTTGCTTTTTTTTCAACACTATCAGCCTGAGTTTCAGAAGGCGCATTTTAGAGAGAAAAACAAGTCAGTGCACATGTAGTTGTATCAATTGGAAAAAGGAAAAGAAAAATACCTTCTTAGCCACCCAAGTTGAGCTTTTGCTCCATGATATTTTAACACATCAAACTGTTATTTATGTAAGGTCTGGAGCCACTTCTAATTTTAAAATACAGAAGGATTCAACCAAAAAACAAACACAACCTCTCATAAAAAATAAAGAAGTCAAAAAAAGATTCTGGGACCTAAAGTTGTGACGCACCCCTTAGTCTCTGTAAGTCACTTTGGATAAAAGCATCTGCTAAATGACTAAAAATAATAATAATAATAATAATAATAATAATAATAATAATAATAAATAGAACTGCTAGGCAGTTTTATGGCTCCACAGCCCCAGTATCAGTACCCATCTAAGCATCTTTAGTTCTCAATATGCAAAGTTTAAAACCAGCAACTTCAACAGTTCCACAGAAGACGATTTTGAGTTTTTTAAAAAATGCATCAGGCGGCCATCTTGTTTAACGCACAAATGCTATTTTTGAAAATGTAAATTTTACCGACACAGACACAATGATTTTCAGGTTTGGAGTTAATCAAGTGAACCATTTTTAAACTGAAGCAGTTTTAAATATAAGAAGAAAATGTAAGAGTGGCAGCCTATGGCAGAGCAAAGCTCTGCCCTTTTTAAATTGGCAGGGATGGGGTTAATTTCCCCTACCTGCCTGGGTTTATTATGTTCAGGTGGCTGGGGTTGATTAGTTGATTAGGTTAATTAACGATCAATCAGCGCCCAGCCACTTGACATAAAAGGAGGCCTCTGCTTCTCATTTGGGAGGAGGGAGCTGAGGAAGCAGGTTGGTGATTTGGTGATTTGGTGATTTGGGATTTGGTGATTTGTGATTTGTGATTTGTGATTTGTGATTTGTGAATTCTACATCCAGTGAAGGCATTGCCCAGCCTGGAAACCTTTATTTTTGTAAGTTTGTTTTTTGTACTGTTTTTTTTTTTTTGTGTTTAAATCCCTTTATTTTGCCCTTGTGTACTTTTATTTTGTGTTATTTATAATAAAAAAGTATTTTTTTTTTAACTGCAGTCTGTCTCTGGGCCTCTATCCACTCGCCAGCCTGACACATTTGGTGTCAGGGTGGGATAGCGCCACCTAGAAGCTCAGAGCAGTATTATTTTTTTTTTGTTTGAATTTTTGGGATAACTTTTTTTTTTTTTTTTTTTTTTTTGGGAAAAAAAAAAAAATGGGAAAGAAGAGCAGACAGCGGCAAAGGCAGGAAAAGCAGCAGCAGCAGCTGAAGAAATGTAAGCTGCTGCAGCCACCGCTGGAGGACCCGGCCAGCCTCTTCCCCTGGTGTTCCTGGTGCGGGAAGGAGGACCATCGTTGGCGGTCCTGCCCAGACGTGCCACCGGCAAACTGGTGTGGCCGGTGTGAGGAGGACGGCCACAACTGGGCAGGATGCCCCTCCAACCAGGCCCAGGAAGAAGTGCCGTGTTCACCCCGGGCATCAGGGGCCACCCCACTACCTCCAGCACCACCACCTTCACCACCATCCCAGGAGATCTGGGACTGGTTGATGCACCCTGAGGCAGACCTTGTCCACGATCTCCCCATAGTTATCAACACGCTGTGGTGTCGAGATGGGGAGAGGTGGGAACAGTGGGAGGAACAACACCACCCGGCATCCTTCCCAGAGGTTGCCCTCATGGTGGTTAATTACCTGGCGGTAGACATGGGAGATGCCCCGGTCACTCCAATAAAGAGGGGTGAGCCGCCTTCCCAAGAGCCAGAGAGGGGTGAGCTGCCTTCCCGAGAGCCAGAGAGGGAGGAGCTGCTGCTCCCAGAGCCCGCGAGGGAGGAGGAGCTGCCGTCCCCAGAGCCAGAGAGGGGTGAGGAGCTGCCGTCGCTCCCAGAGCCAGAGAAGGATGAGGAGCTGCCGTCGCTCCCAGAGCCAGAGAAGGGTGAGGAGCTGCCGTCGCTCCCAGAGCCAGAGAGGGGTGAGGAGCTGCTGTCGCTCCCAGAGCCAGAGAGGGGTGAGGAGCTGCCGTCCCCGGAGCCAGAGAGGGAGGAGGATCTGTCGTCCCCGGAGCCAGAGAGGGAGGAGGATCTGCCGTCGTCCCCGGAGCCAGAGAGGGAGGAGGATCTGCCGTCGTCCCCGGAGCCAGAGAGGGAGGAGGATCTGCCTTTGTCCCCGAAGCCAGAGAGGGAGGAGGATCTACCGTTGTCCCTGGAGCCCGAGAGGGAGGAGCCGCCGCTCTCAGAGCCCAGAGGGGAGGAGCTATGGCCCAAGGATGCCTGCCTTGCACCGCCCAGGGATGCTACGCCCGCTCCGCTCAGGGATGACACATTTGGATCGCCTGGGGTTGCCTGCTGCTTCTCATCGCCTGGGGTTGCCTGCTGCTCCGCATCGCTTGGGACTGCTGGTGTCTCTCTTTTGTTTTTCAACAATATCAGCCTGAGTTTCAGAAGGCTCATTTTAGAGAGAAAAACAAGTCAGTGCACATGTAGTTGTATCAATTGGAAAAAGGAAAAGAAAAATACATTCTTAGCCACCCAAGTTGAGCTTTTGCTCCATGATATTTTAGCACATCAAACTATTATTTATGTAAGGTCTGGAGCCACTTCTAAATTTAAAATACAGAAGGATTCAACTAAAAAATAAACACAACCTCTTTCATAAAAAATAAAGAAGTCCAAAAAAGATTCTGGGACCTAAAGTTGTGACGCACCCCTTAGTCTCTGTAAGTCACTTTGGATAAAAGCATCTGCTAAATGACTAATAATAATAATAATAATAATAATAATAATAATAACAGAACTGCTAGGCGGTTTTATGGCTCCACACCCCCAGTATCAGTACCCATCTAAGCATCTTTAGTTCTCAATATGTGAAGTTTAAAACCAGCAACTTCAACAGTTAACGCACAAATGCTATTTTTGAAAACCAACACAGACACAATGATTTTCAGGTTTGGAGTTAATCAAGTGAACCATTTTTAAACTGAAGCAGTTTTAAATATAAGTAGAAAATGTAAGAGTGGCAGCCTATGGCAGAGCAAAGCTCTGCCCTTTTTAAATTGGCAGGGATGGGGTTAATTTCCCCTACCTGCCTGGGTTTATTATGTTCAGGTGGCTGGGGTTGATTAGTTGATTAGGTTAATTAACGATCAATCAGCACCCAGCCACCTGACATAAAAGGAGGCCCCTGCTTCTCATTTGGGAGGAGGGAGCTGAGGAAGCAGGTTGTGATTTGTGATTTGTGATTTGTGATTTGTGATTTGTGAATTCTACATCCAGTGAAGGCATTGCCCAGCCTGGAAACCTTTATTTTTGTAAGTTTGTTTTTTGTACTGTTTTTTTTTGTGTTTAAATCCCTTTATTTTGCCCTTGTGCACTTTTATTTTGTGTTATTTATAATAAAAAAGTATATATTTTTTGAACTGCAGTCTGTCTCTGGGCCTCTATCCACTCGCCAGCCTGCCACACAGCCATATTGTTTAATGAAACATAACCATTTTGACATATTTGTATTCTGCTGTCACCAGAACGATGCTTACCAAGTTTGGAGTTTGTTGGTTAGACGGGTTTCAAATAAAAGCAGTCTGCTGTTAATGGCTCATTTCGATGAAATTTGTGGCAACTATTTTACTACTGAATTGTATCACTGCAATTTCTGCTTTGCAAGCAGGTTTGGATGGTGACAATATATGCTAAATGTCAGATCAATCCCTTGAACAGTTCCAAAGAAGAAGATTTTGTGAGGTTTCAAGAAGAAATGCGTCTTACAGCCATTTTAGTTTAACATCAGTTTCTTAAAAGTCAGTTGTATTGCTACAGTGTCAATGATGATGCTTGTGAAGTTTAGAGTTAGTCAAGTAAATTGTTTGTCAACTGATGCAGGTTTAAATTTCAAATGTAAAAGTATAACTTGCAGCCATCTTGTTTTATAAAACATCACCATTTTCACATATTTGTATCCCATGGTTACTAGGACGATAACTACCAAGTTTGGAGTGTGTTGGTCAAACGGTGTTCAAAAACCAGCAGTTTGCTGTTAAAGGCTTGTTTCATTAAAGTTTGTGGCAGCCATTTCGACATTAAAATTTATCGCAAAAACTTCTGCTTCGCAAACTTGATGCAGGTTTGGATGCTGATGATATATGCCAAGTGTAAGATCAATCGCTTCACCAGTTCCCAAGAAGAAGATTTCGAAAGGTTTCTAAAAAAATGCGTCAAACGGCCATTTTTATTTCCGTTCAACACAATTTTTAAGTCATTTGTATTGATACAGTATCAGGAAAGATGCTTGTGAAGTTTGGAGTTAGTCAAGTAAATCGTTTGTCAACTGACGCTGGTTTAAATTTTAAATGTAAACGTATAAGTGGCGGCCATATTGTTTTATAAAACATCACCATTTTCACATATTTGTATCCCATTGTTACTGGGACGATAACTACCAAGTTTGGAGTTTGTTGGACAAACGGTTTTCAAACAGCAGCAGTTTGTTAATAGGGCCGTGTTTTGATAAGATTTGTGGCAGCCATTTTGACATTAAAATGATAAAATGATTAAAATGATGATATATGCCAAGTTTCAGATCGATCACTTCACCGGTTCCCAAGTAGAAGATTTCGAAAGGTTTTATCGAAAAATGCATCACGTGCCAATTGCAAGGATGCAGCAGCAAATTTTTTCAGCATCTGACAGCCAATGTATGCAGCTTGTTACCTGCCAAGTCAGAACCTGATCAGTCACACAGCTTCAAAGCAGCAGCAGTTTAAAATTTTTTGGGGAAAAAAAAACTAACAATAGGCTTCCCAGCCTTTGGCTTAGAAGCCTAATAATAATAATGTAGTGTGCCTATAGAAAAAAACAATCCTTAATTTATTTCAATCTCACGATGTATTTCCAGATGCAATATTAATATTCATATTCTTTTGTAACAGGGAGCAAATGAATCCTAGTAAACAATCTCCCTCCCATTCTGTGAGAGGGCTGTTTAACAGGAAAAGAGTGCCTCGTACTGTCTGGTCTGGCAGTTCATTCCAGGGTCAGTCAGAAGCTAGCCAGCCAGGAAGTGGGCGGAGTCACAATGCCCAAAGTAATCGCCCTAAAGCGGCATGCGATGTGTCAGTCATGGATTGGAGGAGATGTGGCTAGACTAACCGTCACAGGGGCCGTGACTAAGGGCATAATTGGGGATGTGACGATGTAATCTGTTCCTTTGATGTGGTTACCGGCTAAGGTAGAGAAAGGAAACAACCTATTAGTACTTGTGAAGTGTTTTGTCTGTATTTGTCTTTTGTCAGACGACTAAAACAAACCCAGAAGCAGTTCCATTGAGGTCCACTAGTGCAACTGCAATAGCAAAGGAATTAGTAGGGATTCCCAAAGAGATATTGACTGATCATGGAATAAACTTTCTGTCTGAAATGTTACAGCAGGTGTTAGGGACATCTGTTTATCATTGTCACAAAGATGGCTGTAGTGGGTGATGTTAAACCATAAACAGGGACCAACACAGAAAAGACATTCACCCTCTGCTAGTAGAGGTGGCGAAGGCAGAGGCAGCTCCTGCTGCTCTGCTCCTAGCGGTGGAGGCGGTGGAGGTAGAGGCAGCTCCTGCTGCTCTGCTCCTGGCAGTGGAGGCGTTGGAGGCAGAGGCAGCTCCTGCTGCTCTGTTCCTGGTGGTGGGAGCGACGTGTAGCCTGCTGGTGAAGGAGGTGGGAGCGGCGTGTAGTCTATCCTTGTTACAGGGGACTGGTGCGGCTCTCCCTCATTTGCAGGGGACTGGTGTGGCTCTCCTTCACTTGCAGGGGAATGGTGCGGCTCTCCCTCACTTGCAGGGGGCGAAACCAACAGGCATTCTTCCTCTGCTGGTTATGATGGGAACAGCAACCACTCTTCTTATGCTGGTGTAGGTGGAAGCAGCAAGCATTCTTCCTCTGCTGGTGGAGATGGAAAAAGCTGTCCCTTGGGCTTTGGATTTTGCAGTTCCCCCATCTGGGCGCTGGATGCACACGGTCTCCCCGTCTGGGTGCTGGACGCTCACGGTCTCCCGATCTGGGCGTTGGATGCTCACAGTTACCCCGTCTGGACTCTCATAGTCCCTCCGCTGGGCCGAATGAGTGAAAACATGCTGCTTTTGTGCAGCTGTAGCGAGACTCGATTGCTATTCGATCACACAATTGGAGTCTCTGTGAATTAATAAAGTGAAATTCCCCGTGCTCACATATTATTACATTTTACCTGCACGTGAAGTGCTGTGCAATCCTCCTGCCTAAATACAAATATACATTTTAACCACTTGTGTTACACAGACCCATTTAAATCCCATGTACCAATGACTATACACCAACATTAACACACTACACGCAGCATACAACACAAATAAATAGCCCAGGGGGTGAGGCACTTTGCCACAATCATCAACAGTATGATGGTTTGGTGGAACATTTTAATCAATCATTAAAAGCAAATAGCAGGTGAAAATAGATTGAGCCGAGTGGTCCTTCGGCTTCACTCTGAGCAGTGGGCTATGTGACAGAGAGCGAACTAATCCTAGTCAACACTCTCCCCCCCGATCTGTGAGGGCGCTGTTTAACAGGAACAGAGTGCCTGGTACTAGCTAGACTGGCAAGAAAAATAAGAAACATAAGAAAGTTTACAAACGAGAGGAAGCCATTCGGCCCATCTTGCTCGTTTGGTTGTTAGCAGCTTATTGATCGCAAAATCTCATCAAGCAGCTTCTTGAAGGATCCCAGGGTGTCAGCTTCAACAACATTACTGGGGAGTTGATTCCAGACCCTCACGATTCTCTGTGTAAAAAAGTGCCTCCTATTTTCTGTTCTGAATACCCCTCTGTCTAATCTCCATTTGTGACCCCTGGTCCTTGTTTCTTTTTTCAGGTCGAAAAAGTCCCTTGGGTCGACATTGTCAATACCTTTTAGAATTTTGAATGCTTGAATTAGGTCGCCGCATAGTCTTCTTTGTTCATGACTGAACAGATTCAATTCTTTTAGCCTGTCTGCATATGACATGCCTTTTAAGCTCGGAATAATTCTGGTCGCTCTTCTTTGCACTCTTTTTAGAGCAGCAATATCTTTTTTATAGTGAGGTGACCAGAACTGAACACAATATTCAAGATGAGGTCATACAATTGCAATGTACTGTTTTAACATTACTTCACTTGATTTAAATTCAACGCTTTTCACAATGTATACGAGCATCTTTGGCCTTTTTTATAGCTTCCCCACATTGTCTAGATGAAGACATTTCTGAGTCAACAAAAACTCTTTTTCAAAGGCCTTTTTCATAGATTCCTTCTCCAATTTCAGCGTCTCCCATATGATATTTATAATGCACATTTGTATTTCCTGCATGCAGTACCTTGCACGTTTCTCTATTAAATGTAATTTGCCATGTGTCTGCCCAGTTCTGAATCTTTTCTATATCATTTTGAATGACCTTTGATGCTGCAACAGTGTTTGCCACTCCTCCTATTTTTGTGCTGTCTGCGAATTTAACAAGTTTGCTTACTATACCAGAATCTAAATCATTAATGTAGATTAGGAAGAGCAGAGGACCTAATACTTATCCCTGTGGTACTCCACTGGTTACCACACTCCATTCTGAGGTTTCTCCTCTAATCAGTACTTTCTGTTTTCTACATGTTAACCACTCCCTAATCCATGTACACGTGTTTCCTTGAATCTCTACTGCGTTTAGTTTGAGAATTAATCTTTTATGCAGGACTTTGTCAAAAGCTTTCTGGAAATCTAAATAAACCATGTCATATGCTTTGCAATTATCCATTATCGATGTTGCAGCCTCAAAAAAATCAAGCAGGTTAGTTAGACACGATCTCCCTTTTCTAAAACCATATTGTCTCCCAAGATACTGTTACCACATAGGTAATTTTCCATTTTGGATCTTATTATAGTTTCCATAAGTTTGAATATAATAGAAGTCAGGTTTACTGGTCTGTAGTTACCTGGTTCAGTTTTGTTTCCCTTTTGTGGATCGGTATTACGTTTGTAAAATTCCAGTCTGTCGGTACCACCCCTGTGTCAAGAGACTGTTGCATGATCTTGGTTAGCAGTTTGTAAATAACTTATTTAATTTGTTTCAATACTATTGGGGGGATCTCATCCGGCCCAAGGGATTTGTGTATTTTAAGAGCTCCTAGTCCCTTTAACACTTCTGCCTCAGTTATGCTAAAGTTATTTAAAACTGGATAGGAACTGGATGACATGTGGGGCATGTTGTCCATATTTCTCCTTTGTAGAAACTTGTGAAAAGTAATCATTTAATATATTTTCTATTTTTTTCTTCATCTATGATTTTGCCATTTGTATCTCTTAGACATTTAACCTCCTCTTTGAATGTGCTCTTGCTGTTGTAATATTGGAATTGGTTTTAGCCCCCTTAGCAATGTTCATTTCTGTTTCTCTCTTGACCTTTCTAACTTCTTTTTTGACTTGCGTTTGCAGTTCTGTGTACTCTTTCTGTACACTTTCTTTTTGGTCCCTTTTTAACGCTCTGTAAAGTACTTTTTTTGCTAGTTCATTCCAGGGTCAGTCGGAAGCCAGCCAGCCAGGAAGGGGGCGGGGTTACAATGCCTGAAGTAATCGCCCTAAAGCGGTATGCAATGTGTCAGTAATGGATTGGAGGAGACGTGACTGGACTAGCTATCGCAGGGGGTGTGACTAAGGGTATAATTGGGGATGTGCTAATGTAACATGTTCCTTTGATGTGGCTACCGCTGGGATCGAGAACGGAAACAACCAATTAGTAATTGTGAGCTAAGTGCTTTGTTTGTTTTTAACTGTCTGTATTTATCATTTTTCAGACAACTAATACGAGCCCAAGAGCTTCCGTGTCAAGCACTAAAACCCAGACTGCACCTGTACTTACAACACTACTGTTAAACCATGCACCTGCACCTAGAGCACTCACTGTCTGTATCTGTGTAGTGTGTCTGTGTTTTGTATTATTATTTCGGGACTGAAACCTCTCGGTTTCTAGGTACAATTTTACCCTTTCCAGTCTGATGTCGGGCAGGGTCAGGGTCAAAAATAAGTTGTGATAGAGAGAAAAAGAGTCTATGTTGTAAACCTCTCGATCAGAAAGAGCGTTGTTTAAGGAAGGTGGTTTGCTGCCTCCTAGATGGACCGTCTTGATGGTAGGTGGGTGACCATAGGAGGGCCGTGTAGTTGCACGTACCCAGAACGACTCCATTGCAATCAGCTACGAGACGGCCCTCTATTGGAGAAACCATGACGACGGGTTGTTTGCAGTGAGGAGTGTATGGGTACAAAGGGGAAGCAGCTACGTCAGTACGCTGCCTTGCGCTGAAAACGTAAACTGACAGCCGGAGATGCATTTTGTTACGTGTTTTGTCTTTTGCAGAGGAGGAGTAGAGCGAGGGGCTGCAGCCACGGAGCCAGTACACACCTCACCAACCACTTCCCTCACCACACACACCACGGACCCGACTTTTTGGAGAGCACAGTTTCGTGCACTGGGGACTTATAATTGTTTGTTTTTTTGTTTTGAGCTTGAAATGCTCACCATGTACCCCCTGATACCATTGCTGGTAGAGGGGCGGCTCCTTCTGTTTTATTTAATAAAACACAGATGTTTTTTTGAAGAATTGATTAATAACACCGTGTAACAAATTATTTATTTATTTTTGTTCCTGGGTAGTAAGTGTTATTTCCTAATTGCTTATGCCTCAAAAGTATACAAAATGGCTGCTATTCCCCACAAACTTTGCTTTTCTGACCAGGACTGTGATATTTCAAAATATTACTATTTCCAATGGGAAAACGGGCAAATGTGTGTGTCTTTTCGTTCACATAAAGTCGGAAAAAAACAACATATGAATCCAAATTAACATGTATTTATACTAAAGTAATACAAAAATGACTACAAAAGATTTAGAAGTGAGTAGTTTTTCGAGATTTACGATTATACTGTACAGATTTTATATGACAAGTTGAAACCCCTTGACCGTGTTCTATGCTTCAACAAAAAAGCTGCAAATCCTCCCCAAATGTATTATTTATTAATTTAAGTCTTTAAGCAAAATGATTTATAAAATGTTTAACAAAAAATTAAAAATGGAATATCACTGAGTTACAATGTATAGTTTACTTTGATAAAGCGCAGCTTTTGCCAAAGATCTAGGGGAATTACATTAGATTTAAAAACAAACAAACAAACAAACAAACATATTTACTATTTCTGGACATAGAGCATTCAAGCTGTTTCCAAAGGAAGTCTGGTACCATCTTCAGGTCATCTATCACTGATTTTAGCATCCTATTCTCTGCACTTAGTGCTGCCACTTCTGCTTTTAGCTTCACAATTGTTAGCTGGGCAGTAGGAGCATACCTTTCTTGATCTACGCCAAAATTGAACAAAAGGACAAAATCATGAGTCAGAAAGGTTTGCTTATAATATTTGTCACGTTACTAAACTTTCCAAACCGCTACAATATGGCGAAACACTGACTGAAGTCAAGAGTTTAAACGAAGTAGCAATAAATCCACTTTTAATACACTATTACAAAAGAACGCCATCTTATCTGTTTCAAGTAATCATTTCAGATGTTTATCAATGAGATAAAAATATGTATACTATTGCAACACCATAAATCACTTCAGTCCGGCTTCTTACGTTGATACCCTCAAGTTATTAAAATGTTAACAGAAAACACATCACTGGAAATAATGTAGCTAAGTATGTAAGGCATTATTAAGGCACGATAGCTGCTTACCAGTGTTTTTTACTGCGTGGTCCTCGTTTTCCTATGGTTGTTGTTATACCCCGTACAGGCTCGTCACACACGTCACATTTTCTTTCAGTTGAGGAGCTTGATTGTGGCTCATTGACATTGCTATACTCGCCAGCCTTTTCACTGACACTCTTTTGACAATCAAAAGTTTGTTTCTTTGCCTCTACTTTTTTTCTTGTCTCCATACTGTAACTGAAACACTAGAATTGTACCTTTGCTCGCTCAGTATCACGTCAGAAATAAAAGAAAGGCGCAACGATGCACAGAGCTTATGGCGCTGTGCTGTTGTACTTCTTTTGAACTAGAAATATTAATCTTCTTTTACAAAACAGATATGTTGTGAGTTCAGAAAATACGTAATTATAACATGGAAAACAATAATTTGGTCGCGTATGAATATGTATAAAAATTTAAAAAAAATCACAACAGAAGAGGGTCGTTAAACGCTCTATCCACCTTGACCTTTCACCCTACTCTCCAATGCAATGCTCCGACTGGTAAACTGACTTCGGTGCAATTTGTGGGAATTCTTCTTCAAACCTCCAGAAGAGAAGAGCGGAGTTACATATGTTCAAAATACAGGTATGTTATCTTTACCCATTTTTTTTTTTTGCTAATGTAGATGTATAGATGAATACATACAGAAGGGCAAGACAAAACAACTGAATTCCCAAAACAGTTTTGTAGATAACCGCTTTACATAGAGATGAGCCAATATTTTAGCTTTTGTGAAGGCTATGGCTTCATTACACTTTTTCACAAGCATGTTAAATGTATATATATATATATATATATATATATATATATATATATATATATATATATATATATATATATATATATATATAAAGTTGTAATTTAAAGATTTGCCCTGGCCTAGTTTTTAAGTTTTTATTTTATTTATTTTAAGGTAAAACGGACAAAAGATTGGCTGCCATGTAACTGTCATAGAGATGGCAGTCTAAAATGAACTGTAAACCATCAGCCAAAAATATGTTAAAAATAATCAAATGGCTCCAGAAGAAGAGGCTGTTGGCAAAAACAGTTAAATGTAAAATCTACCGCAGTAAAATGAGGATTACCAAGAAGGAATCGAAGGACTATTTTACATGGTGAAGTAGACTAATGCTTAGCTACATGTTTTATCCTACAACAAGTTGGCTTTTCAGATGGTAATTGTACATGTTTGATTTCAAAATATGAATAATAGTGTACACGTAGTATACAGCGTTACCGATACATATCATTGAACAGTGTCTTGGGACCTGCGTCATAGGGTGACATGGGAAAACATAGAAAGCAGCCAGCACAGCCTAACATCTAGTTCTGTACTCAGAGGAACCCAACCTTCCTGTTCAAAACAGACAGAACTACGACCCACAGTGATTTGTGTCATTAATACAGCTAGTTATTAACATTTCTATTACTTCAGTAATATGTTACATTGTAATGCATAATCAGGGTTGTTTTGGTGTTTGGTAGTAATTGTTAAATTAATAAATCTCTTGAATGCTTAACAATAATATGATGCTTTTCTGATATAAAATAATTTAACATTTTCAGCTATATTTCAGGGTTTGCAGAAGACATCGGAACAAATGTACAAAATCCATCAGAGTAAAATCATTTTTTGCTCATTCCCATTCAAGTCTCTTCTGTTGGATGAAGTTCCTGTTCAGGTAATATTTTAGGTGGTTATATATATTGACCCAGTTTTAAAAATAATTGCATAATGAATGCAATACCTGAATTTTTAAAAATTATAATAATAATTGTACTGTTATATTTATTTAGAAAGTAAATATTCTGTATTGATCAATGATATACCATGACTGGGCAGGGATTGTGTACTGACTTTTATATGTATGGATGTACAAATAATTAATATTATATTAGCTGCTCTTTGAGAGGATCCATGATTTTTTAAACAGGAAATTGCATATAATCACATGTTCTTTGTTATTAATGTGTACACTAATAATTTAAAGTAAGCATTGAAATAATCTATTCTAGATATATAAGCATTTTAATAAAGTAGGCAGACTGAGTAGATTGTTGAGAGCAAGTTCTGCCATCACAGAAAAGTAATTGTCTACCTTTATTTAATCCTTCAGAAGAAGAACCATATGCATTTTAACTCCCCCTACACAGTGTGCTTAGGTTCCATTTTATCAATGATATAAAATATAAATGTTTCAAGCACAAGCACAGAATTATAATATAACTTGGAGATATAATATGAAAAGATGGAGCATGTCAAAAAAACTTGAAATGCACATGTGGTTCTTCTTCACAAGTATTCATTAATACAGCGAACAATTGCTCACCAAAAGTCAACAATGTAAATAACATGGTGAGCTTTCCTGTCCTAAACTTTATTATTTGTCCTAACCCTTTTTGGCTTTTCTATTGTAATTTCCTATAATTTTATATTACATTCTCATTGATTTTTGTTTATTATTATTACATTTTTAATTAATAAACAATGCTAGAAGTTCTTCATATTGATTTGAAGTCATACATGTTTTTGTGTTCATAAAGCACAGAATGATAATTAAGGAACTGATAAAAAAGAATATAAATACATAATTAAGACGTGTTAAATGTAGGTGTATATATGCATTAAAAATGCTTTATTAATGTTTTTGCAGTACCACAAAGGAAGAATGAGACAAACCTGGAAAAGAAAAAGCCAGGTCTTTGGAATGCTTGGATGTAACCAAGCTTCACGGAAACCAGTACTAAAACTTGTGAAAAGCAGATCACATCAGAGATTGATACCAATAATAGTTAAATACACAAGGGTTGAGTAACAAGGGTTAAATGATGAGTAGAGAGCATATTTTCAAAGACTTACTGAACATAAGAACATAAGAACATAAGAAAGTTTACAAACGAGAGGAGGCCATTCGGCCCATCTTGCTCGTTTGGTTGTTAGTAGCTTATTGATCCCAAAATCTCATCAAGCAGCTTCTTGAAGGATCCCAGGGTGTCAGCTTCAACAACATTACTGGGGAGTTGATTCCAGACCCTCACAATTCTCTGTGTAAAAAAGTGTCTCCTATTTTCTGTTCTGAATGCCCCTTTTTCTAAACTCCATTTGTGACCCCTGGTCCTTGTTTCTTTTTTCAGGCTGAAAAAGTCCCTTGGGTCGACACTGTCAATACCTTTTAGAATTTTGAATGCTTGAATTAGGTCGCCACGTAGTCTTCTTTGTTCAAGACTGAACAGATTCAATTCTTTTAGCCTGTCTGCATATGACATGCCTTTTAAGCCCGGAATAATTCTGGTCGCTCTTCTTTGCACTCTTTCTAGAGCAGCAATATCTTTTTTATAGCGAGGTGACCAGAACTGCACACAATATTCAAGATGAGGTCTTACAAGTGCATTGTACAGTTTTAACATTACTTCCCTTGATTTAAATTCAACACTTTTCACAATGTATCCGAGCATCTTGTTAGCCTTTTTTATAGCTTCCCCACATTGTCTAGATGAAGACATTTCTGAGTCAACAAAAACTCCTAGGTCTTTTTCATAGATTCCTTCTCCAATTTCAATATCTCCCATATGATATTTATAATGTACATTTTTATTTCCTGCGTGCAGTACCTTACACTTTTCTCTATTAAATGTCATTTGCCATGTGTCTGCCCAGTTCTGAATCTTGTCTAGATCATTTTGAATGACCTTTGCTGCTGCAACAGTGTTTGCCACTCCTCCTACTTTTGTGTCGTCTGCAAATTTAACAAGTTTGTTTACTATACCAGAATCTAAATCATTAATGTAGATTAGGAATAGCAGAGGACCTAATACTGATCCCTGTGGTACACCGCTGGTTACCACACTCCATTCTGAGGTTTTTCCTCTAATCAGTACTTTCTGTTTTCTACATGTTAACCACTCCCTAATCCATGTACATGTGTTTCCTTGAATCCCAACTGCGTTCAGTTTGAGAATTAATCTTTTGTGCGGGACTTTGTCAAAAGCTTTCTGGAAATCTAAATAAACCATGTCATATGCTTTGCAATTATCCATTATCGATGTTGCATCCTCAAAAAAATCAAGCAAGTTAGTTAGGCACGATCTCCCTTTCCTAAAACCATGTTGACTGTCTCCCAGGACCCTGTTACCATATAGGTAATTTTCCATTTTGGATCTTATTATAGTTTCCATAAGTTTGCATATAATAGAAGTCAGGCTTACTGGTCTGTAGTTACCTGGTTCAGTTTTGTTTCCCTTTTTGTGGATCGGTATTACGTTTGCAATTTTCCAGTCTGTCGGTACCACCCCTGTGTCAAGAGACTGCTGCATGATCTTGGTTAGCGGTTTGTAAATTACTTCTTTCATTTCTTTGAGTACTACTGGGAGGATCTCATCCGGCCCAGGGGATTTGTTTATTTTAAGAGCTCCTAGTCCCTTTAACACTTCTGCCTCAGTTATGCTAAAGTTATTTAAAACTGGATAGGAACTGGATGACATGTGGGGCATGTTGTCAGTATCTTCCTTTGTAAAAACTTGTGAAAAGTAATCATTTAACATATTTGCTATTTTTTTTTCTTCCTCTACGATTTTGCCATTTGTATCTCTTAAACATTTAATCTCCTCTTTGAATGTTCTCTTGCTGTTGTAATATTGGAAAAACATTTTGGAATTGGTTTTAGCTCCCTTAGCAATGTTCATTTCTATTTCTCTCTTGGCCTTTCTAACTTCCTTTTTGACTTGCGTTTGCAGTTCCGTGTACTCTTTCTGCGTACTTTCTTTTTGGTCCTTTTTTAATGCTCTGTAAAGTGCCTTTTTTCGCTGAATATTTTTTTTAATTGATCTATTAAACCATTTTGGCAATTTAGTTTTACATTTAGATTTGTCTACTTTAGGGATGTAATTGTTTTGCGCCTCTAGTACTACATTTTTGAAGAACAACCATCCTTCTTCTGTGGGTGTTTTCTCTATTTTACTCCAATCTACTTCTGTTAGTCTCTGTTTCATGCCTTCATAGTTTGCTTTTCTAAAATTGTAAACCTTAGCTTTAGTCTTTACTTTTGGGGTTTTAAAAAACACTTCAAATGAGACCATGTTATGGTCTGAGTTTGCCAGTGGTTCTCTGACCTCTGTTTTAGTTATTCTATCTTCGTTATTTGAAAAGACTAAATCAAGGCATGCCTCCCCTCTAGTGGGTGCCTTGACAAATTGTGTTAGGAAGCAGTCATTTGTCATTTCCACCATTTCTATTTCATCCTTCGCGCTACCCACCGGGTTTTCCCATTTTATTTGGGGGAAGTTGAAATCCCCCATTAGTATGGCTTCTCCTTTGCTACACACATTTCTAATGTCATTGTATAACAGATTATTGTGCTCACCGTCTGAATCTGGCGGTCTATAGCATGCTCCTATTATTATGCCTTTTGAATTTTTGTCTGTTATTCTGACCCATATTGATTCGGTTTTATTTTCTTTGTCCAGGTTTAACACCTGGGCTTCAAGACTGTTTCTTATGTATAGCGCTACCCCTCCTCCTCTTCTGTCCTGCCTGTCTTTCCTATACAGTGTATACCCACAAATATTATATTCGTCCCCATCACTCTCAGATAACCACGTTTCTGTAACACCTATCACATCATAGTTACCTGTTAGTGCAGTAGCTTCAAGTTCTAGAATTTTGTTTCTGATACTTCTAGCATTTAGATAAATACATTTAATGGTTGTCTTACCTGAGTTGTTGTTCTTGTTTTGATGCGGTCTCCCTTCTGTTTTTTTGTTGATTTCTCCCCCCTTCCTTTCTAGTTTAAATGCTTCCGAACCTGCTCGAGGATCTTTTCTCCAAGTAGACTAGTTCCCTTGTTATTTAAATGCAGTCCATCCCGTCTATACAGATAGTCCTCGTTGTAGAATGTGGTCCAATGATCAAGATAGGTGAAGCCTTCCCGTGTGCACCACGTCTTCAGCCATGCGTTTTGATTAATTATTTCCAGCTGTCCATATGGTCCTTTGCAAGGTGCGGGTAGTATACCAGAAAATACCACAGTTTTGGTTTTCTCTTTTAATTTCCTTCCTAGCTCTCTGAATTTATTTTGCAGGGATTTTGGTCTGTCTCTTCCAATGTTGTTTGTACCGATGTGGACGACTACTACCGGGTCGTCTCCTGTTCGTTCTAGGAGCCTGTCCACGTTTTCAGTGATGTGCTTGACCGAGGCTCCCGGAAGGCAGCACACTGTTGTAGTAAGGGGGTCCAAACTGCGAACTGAACTTGCTGTGTTTCTCAATATGGAGTCCCCAACAATCATGACCTCCCTTCTTTTTGCTGTCTGGTCACCACTGTCAATGGGGTCCTGGATGTTGTTCCTTTCATTCTCTTGTTGTTGGTTCTGCTCATCACCATTCTGAAGTGACTCAAATCTGTTGGTTGTTTTGATTTCTGGTGGTGGTGTTTGACGAAGTTTCTTTTTTTCCCTGCTTCTGCCTACCTGAACCCAGCTGTTCTGACCTTCTATCTCCCTGGTGGCTTTCAGTCTGTTAGGGGTGATGCAGACTTCCATGAATTGTGGGTGTGCCAGTTCCTCAAGATCCTGTTGCTGTCTCACTTCCTCCAGCTCCATTTCTAGCATACTTACTAGTTTATGCAAATCCTGGATCGCGCGGCACTTTACGCACACTTGGTTTAGCTCCGCTGGGTTTTCTCGGATTTCCCACATCAAGCAGGTGTCACAGATTACTGGCTTGAAGACCATGTTGATGGTTTTTTTTTTTTTGAAGTTTAGTTTCTTCTGCAGCCGTCAACCTGCTTTCAAACTGCTTCGAAACTGCTCTGTACTTTTCCACGCCTGTACTTCTCCCACTCGCTGTCGCTGGGAAGACTGCCTCGTTTAACTGCGTTGTTCTGCTGTGCTGTCGGCTCCTCCCCTCGCCCGTGTCTCAAAACGGCGCTGAATTTGAATCAGCTGCTCCGAGTTTCAGCTTGTTTGTTATCAGAAAAACACACACAGCTGCTGCTGTGTTTCCCCAATGTCCTCTGTTTTCTGATTAAAGCAATTCAAGATGCAATTTCTCCTTTCTGCTTCGAAACTGCTCTGTACTTTTCCACGCCTGTACTTCTCCCACTCGCTGTCGCTCGCTGTCGGATTAGGGATGTTAACCACTCCCTAATCCATGTACATGTGTTTCCTTGAATCCCAACTGCGTTCAGTTTGAGAATTAATCTTTTGTGCGGGACTTTGTCAAAAGCTTTCTGGAAATCTAAATAAACCATGTCATATGCTTTGCAATTATCCATTATCGATGTTGCATCCTCAAAAAAATCAAGCAAGTTAGTTAGGCACGATCTCCCTTTCCTAAAACCATGTTGACTGTCTCCCAGTACCCTGTTACCATATAGGTAATTTTCCATTTTGGATCTTATTATAGTTTCCATAAGTTTGCATATAATAGAAGTCAGGCTTACTGGTCTGTAGTTACCTGGTTCAGTTTTGTTTCCCTTTTTGTGGATCGGTATTACGTTTGCAATTTTCCAGTCTGTCGGTACCACCCCTGTGTCAAGAGACTGCTGCATGATCTTGGTTAGCGGTTTGTAAATTACTTCTTTCATTTCTTTGAGTACTACTGGGAGGATCTCATCCGGCCCAGGGGATTTGTTTATTTTAAGAGCTCCTAGTCCCTTTAACACTTCTGCCTCAGTTATGCTAAAGTTATTTAAAACTGGATAAGAACTGGATGACATGTGGGGCATGTTGTCAGTATCTTCCTTTGTAAAAACTTGTGAAAAGTAATCATTTAACATATTTGCTATTTTTTTTTCTTCCTCTACGATTTTGCCATTTGTATCTCTTAAACATTTAATCGCCTCTTTGAATGTTCTCTTGCTGTTGTAATATTGGAAAAACATTTTGGAATTGGTTTTAGCTCCCTTAGCAATGTTTATTTCTATTTCTCTCTTGGCCTTTCTAACTTCCTTTTTGACTTGCGTTTGCAGTTCTGTGTACTCTTTCTGCGTACTTTCTTTTTGGTCCTTTTTTAATGCTCTGTAAAGTGCCTTTTTTCGCTGAATATTTTTTTTAATTGATCTATTAAACCATTTTGGCAATTTAGTTTTACATTTAGATTTGTCTACTTTGGGGATATAATTGTTTTGCGCCTCTAGTACTACATTTTTGAAGAACAACCATCCTTCTTCTGTGGGTGTTTTCTCTATTTTACTCCAATCTACTTCTGTTAGTCTCTGTTTCATACCTTCATAGTTTGCTTTTCTAAAATTGTAAACCTTAGTTTTAGTCATTACTTTTGGGGATTTAAAAAACACTTCAAATGAGACCATGTTGTGGTCTGAGTTTGCCAGTGGTTCTCTGACCTCTGTTTTAGTTATTCTATCTTCGTTATTTGAAAAGACTAAATCAAGGCATGCCTCCCCTCTAGTGGCCATATGCCAACTTTGCAAAAGGTAAAAGGGAGATATAGAAATTTAACCAGAGGATATATTGGAGATATGCAAATTTTAGAAGAGGGAATTTGGGAGATTTGCAAATTTTGGCAGAGCGTATATGGGAGATATGCAAAATTCAGCAGAGGGTATGTGCGAGATATTCAAATTTCACCAAAGGGTATATGGGAGTTCTAGAAATTTTAGCCAAGCATATATGGGAGATACCCAAATTTCAGTAGAAGGTATGACAGAGATATGCAGATTTCAGCACAGGGTATATGGGAGATATAGCAATTTCCCAAGAGGATATATAGTACCTATGCAAATTTTTTGTAGAAGGGATATAGAAGATATGCAAACTTCGGCACAGGGTATAAGGGAGATAGTTAGGGTATAATTTTCAGCAGACAGTATATGGGAAATATACAAATTTGACAAGAGGGTATATGGGAGATATGTAAATTCAGCAGAGGGTATATGGGAGATATGTAAATTTCAGCAGAGGGTATATAACAGAAATGGAAATTTCAGAAGAGGGTATATGTGAGATATGCAAATTTCGCCAGAGGGTATATGGGAGATATGTAAATTTCAGCAGAGGGTATATGACAGATATGCAAATTTCACAACAGGGTATATGGGAGATATGCAAACTTCAGCAGAGGGTATAAAGAGAGATATGCAAATTGCAGCAGATTGTAAATAGGAAATATCCACATTTCAGAAGAGAGTATATGGGAGATATAACAATTTCGGCAGAGGATATAAGGGAGCTATGCAAATTTTGGCAGAGGGTACCCTTACGGAAAGAACACATATTTTCAACATATTATAAATATAGTCATTGTATACTGTTTTATATGTTACCTATATGCAGCACATATCCGTATATTTATGTACATATATTCCTAATGTAAAAAAAAGCAAACTGTGAACATATATGTTTAAAAATATGATGTAACTTGATTTGTATGCCATAAATATATTCCTACACATTTATTTACAAAAATGTGAGTTATTGCACTTATTCCAAATAAAAACAATGAAAATGAGAAAATTGCAATATTTTTGATGTATTAAGAAAATAAAAGTATCAGTATTTTTATCACACACCACATTTTCATAACTCGTGTAAAATCACTTCTGCTAATCTAAAAAGCTTATATCAGATACATACAGGTTACATAAGATACAAGATACCTTAGTTACACAAGGCACAATTAAAGCTACCTTAACACCAACATAACTTAATATTAACATTTTACTAAAGATCAATCCTCAATAACTATGAGATTTTCTATCAGTTGCTCCAATCCTTAGGGGCATATTTCCAATCTGTTTACTCTAGTCTTTAACTCCAATTGCAAATGTCTGCTAATTTATCTAAACTAAAACCACCCAATATAATTTTGTTCAAATAAGTTATTTGGTTTATTCTTTAATTTGTCAATTTTTAGACATGTTTACAGAGCAAGTACTTTTTCAAGCCTGACTTTTTGTAACTCACATTTTCATCTACACAAAAGAAGCCCTGCTGCTTTCACCACAGACTGCATCCCCCATTGCAACTGTTACATAACAGTAATCCTTGAGAATAAAAAATGCTGCACAGAATTTACTGCAACACATTTGCAAAAAAAAACATTCTATACCCCAACAAAAACAGTAACCCTGTCAGGTGTGGCAGAAATACCTGGGTTATGCATTGTGAAGAGTTACTGTGTTTTGGATTGTTACTGTTTCATTCATCTAGATGACAAAGATGGAAATAAGAGTCCCACTGCACAGCAGTTGGATCCATTTTGTGTTTTATGAGCTGCAGACACTTGTTTTTTCTGCTTCTTCAGTACAGTTTATACAAGGACCTGCAGTTAATAAAACCTAAAATGGACTAAACAGGTATGCATTAGGGGTCTTATTTCCACCTCTGATCAGATGCATAATTATATTTTATTATATCTCCAGTTTGAACATATTTTCATGAAATGACACAAATTGAAACTAGCAGAACCCTATCTGCACAGTTCAAAACGGTTTGGCCTTACTCGGTCAAGTGATCTTTCTTGGCTGCCTTGATCAGCTAACAACCATTTATATAGTATAGTACTCCATCATGTATATCTGAAAGCACATCAGTTTCACTGCAGACACTTCTTAAAAGACTGCTGTTCACAGCTTGGTCATTAAAAAGATTCTGAAGTTGGTGTCTTAGTGGAATGTAAAAGAAAAAATCCCTTTTTCAATGCAATCTTTTGATGTCCATACTTCATCACAAACACTGCAAATTCCTGATGTAACACTGCTATTAAATTAGAGCCACAGTTCTTACATATACAGTAAACACGAATGACTTCTTTAACATCTGAAATCTGCTTCTCAAATAAGTATTTTGAAGTTGCAACCACATTTTCTTCACATATTACATTTATAACTTTCATAATGTCTGTTAAAGCTTCACTGGTTAATTGATGTTTAGCTTTCAGGCAAGAAGTAGGAGTTGGTTCTGTTTAAGAGATGATTCTGTGATTCTGAGAATGTCTGAAGATACCTGGAAACAAGCAGAAGTAATATTACTATTAAGAATACAATTAAGGTGTAAAAAAATGTGATGTTTTATTTATATATAAAAAAAGTAAAGTCAGACTATTATGATAACAAGAAGTACCCTATGAAGACGAAAGGCATAAAAATGTTTTCAAATATTTGCAGAACTGTTAGATGTTTTATGATGTTAATATGCAAAGACAAGCTCCCTATCACTTACATGACTGTCTGTAATGCTTTTTTCAACTCCAGCATCTTTAAGCTTAAAGGTATGCTTCTCTAAAAACAAGAACAATAAAGTCTTAAATACATATATATACACACACACAAGAGATTTTATACACACACACACACACACACACACACACACACACACACACACACACACACACACACACACACACACACACACACACACACAAGATAATTCAAACTGTGATTGAAAAATCAAACTTTATTGAAAGTTATAACAAATTCACAATCCTTTTCAAAAGAAATGTATTATTTCTATTTGACTGAAAGGGTAATCATAACATGTAATACCATGATTTTCCCTAGCAACATACTTTCCTTTTTAATTTAACTTCAGGTGTGAATTATCCTCACTTTCTGATGTATCCTAGTATGCAATAGATACCTGGGTGTGGATTTTGCAAAGATCCTGACATTACTGTTTCAAAAGGCAAACAATTTCTAGTGTATATTCTTACTACTGTAGATGGAAAGTAATTTTAGGAATCACAAAGAAACAGTTGAAAGTGCTAAATAAATATTTTGATGCACCATTTTAATTTAGGAAACTTACATGTTGTCTTTCATCAGCTTCTGTATCTGATGGCTCCACATCACTGGCTGCATTAACAGCAAAGACACTGTAAGTGTTAAATTTGAGCATTCAGGACTTGTTTTGAAGATCCTGAATATCGCTAGTCCACAACTACTTTATCTATGAAACTATGGGTTAATCTCTGTGGTCTCTGTGGACTGTGGTTCTAAAGTACCCCTATGCCTGCTGGTTTTTGTTCCAGTCGAGCTCTTAATTACCTAATTGGCTTAACTGAAGCCATTTAAACCTTTTCCCAGGTCTTTTGTTGTTGATGAGTTACAAAGAGCTGGATTGTGGCCCTCCAGGACTGGAAGTGAAGAACACTGATCACTCTAGCCTTTAACTTAATCTTCATATGTAGGGGCCTATCCATCCGAATTTTTTTTAGCACATTTATTATCAGAAAATTTGATGGTATGTGAAATCATTTGAGCTGAATAAAAATATAATGTTCCACTGTAAAATAATAAAATAAATATATTTATTAAAATTATAGAGATAATTGAATGTTCACAGATTATTAGGTCAGAAAAAAAATGTTTTTTTTTGTTTATCTCTTAAATAGAATTAACACTCAAACTCAGTTGTAGGTAAACAAGGTCTATTTTTTGGATTGATTTTATAATTATATGCGTATGGCTGCATGAAGCTTACCTGAGAATCTGATATTTTAGTAACTTTGGTGCTTCTTGCTGGGTAGTCCACATGTCCCGCCATTCTTTTTCTGTAAATGTAAATCAAAAGGCAATAATGACATACTGTAATTAAAATATTTTAAAAAGTATAAACATATTATTATTATTTTTTTTACCTGTTTCTCCATCTCGATGCTGTTCTTTTTGGAATTGCATATCTAGGTTTACTTAAATACTGTTTATAAGACTGTAAACTCATCATCCAAATCTCTTCATTTGCAAAACTTTATGCAGTGCGCTTGTAGTTTCAGAAGAAGAAAAAAAACTGTAACTCATGGGATATGTAGTACTTTATACTTTGGTGGTCTATGCGATTACACCCTGTTGGTGTTATTAAGAACACCAAGTACCAGAATGCAGAGCGGGACTGTTTTTTGTACAATGACCTGTTGGGGGAAAAAAAACATGCAGAAAATTTAAAAACGGACGAGAAGGTGAAGGTAGTATGGAGGTGATGCACGTGTTGGTGAAGTGGGAAAGCGGGGTTGACAAAGACTCTTACAACGTGATTCCAACTGCTTGGATTTGCAATTTTGAAGAGGCTACTCGAAGCTTCAGAGCCGAGTGGAGAGACACGAACAAACCTCCAAAAGGTGGATGGCCTGTCCATAAAGCGCAGATCATTATGACCGGTAAGTATGTTTTTTTTTTTTTTTTTTTTTAAAGTCTTTACATGTATTATGATATATTTGATATAATATATATATATATGTCTATATATATATATATATGATATTGATATATATATATATTTATATATATATATATATATGTTATATATATATATATATATATTATATATATCATATAAAGTGTAATATTTAAGAAATGAAGGTTTATTTTATTAATTTGTTGTACTTCGTACATACTGTTATAACATGGTAGGTGGTGCTGAGGGCGCTAAGAACTCGTCACACTTGACGATTGGCATTTGTAAGAACTATTTACTGTGTGCTGTGCTTTACAATAAAATCCCCAAACCCACAAAATAAATTAAACCAGATTTAATTTAACTTCGGTTTGGATTCAGTGTTGGCTGTCCATCTTAATTTGTATGGTCAAAGCGCAGTATTTTTATAAGAAATAAATAAAATCCTTAAATAGCTGGACATAATGCAGGGTTTTATTTATTTTATTTTTATTTTAGGCTTTTCATCTGTTAAGGAAAGGCGAACTAAGAAGAAACCTAATGACATAACGACCAATGCCTCTCCTAAAAAGAGAGTACCTAAACCAAAAAAAACCCTTCAATCATTCAGATGATAAGTGACCTTGTAATGAACTGCCATTTTTTTACCGACGAGATTTATTACTTCAAATATTAAATGTACTGCAGTATTTTTTTTATCATTTTCATTCATATATATATATATATATATATATATATATATATATATATATATATATATATATATATATATATTCACCAACACACCCAAGTTGGTTGTGTGGGTTCAGTTTATAAGATGCTTTTTTTAATTGTCTAGTCCGAGTCCGAGGCAGTCTTCCCAGCTACAACGAGTGGGAGAAGTACAGGCATGGAAAAGTACAGAGCAGTTTAGAAGCAGAAAGGAGAAATTGCATCTTGAATTGCTTTAATCAGAAAACACAGGACATTGGGGAAACACAGCAGCAGCTCAAAGTCAAACAGCCGCGTGTGTTTTTCTGATAACAAACAAGCTGAAACTCGGAGCAGCTGATTCAAATTCAGCGCCGTTTTGAGACACGGGCGAGGGGAGGAGCCAACAGCACAGCAGAACAACGCAGTTAAACGAGGCAGTCTTCCCAGCGACAGCGAGTGGGAGAAGTACAGGCGTGGAAAAGTACAGAGCAGTTTAGAAGCAGTTTGAAAGCAGGCTGACAGCTGCAGAAGAAACTAAACTTAAAAAAAAAAAAAACCCTCAACATGGTCTTCAAGCCAGTAATCTGTGACACCTGCTTGATGTGGGAAATCCGAGAAAACCCAGCGGAGCTAAACCAAGTGTGCGTAAAGTGCCGCGCGATCCAGGATTTGCATAAACTAGTAAGTATGCTAGAAATGGAGCTGGAAGAAGTGAGACAGCAACAGGATCTTGAGGAACTGGCACACCCACAATTCATGGAAGTCTGCATCACCCCTAACAGACTGAAAGCCACCAGGGAGATAGAAGGTCAGAACAGCTGGGTTCAGGTAGGCAGAAGCAGGGAAAAAAAGAAACTTTGTCAAACACAACCACCAGAAATCAAAACAACCAACAGATTTGAGTCACTTCAGAATTTTGATGAGCAGAACCAACAACAAGAGAATGAAAGGAACAACATCCAGGATCCCATTGACAGTGGTGACCAGACAGCAAAAAGAAGGGAGGTCATGATTGTTGGGGACTCCATATTGAGAAACACAGCAAGTTCAATTCGCAGTTTGGACCCCCTTACTACAACAGTGTGCTGCCTTCCAGGAGCCTCGGTCAAGCACATCACTGAGAACGTGGACAGGCTCCTAGAACGAACAGGAGACGACCCGGTAGTAGTCGTCCACATCGGTACAAACAACATTGGAAGAGACAGACCAAAATCCCTGCAAAACAAATTCAGAGAGCTAGGAAGGAAATTAAAAGAGAAAACCAAAACTGTGGTATTTTCTGGTATACTACCGGCACCTTGCAAAGGACCATATGGACAGCTGGAAATAATTAATCAAAACGCATGGCTGAAGACGTGATGCACACGGGAAGGCTTCACCTATCTTGATCATTGGACCACATTCTACAACGAGGACTATCTGTATAGACGGGATGGACTGCATTTAAATAACAAGGGAACTAGTCTACTCGGAGAAAAGATCCTCGAGCAGGTTCAGAAGCATTTAAACTAGAAAGGAAGGGGGGAGAAATCAACAAAAAAACAGAAGGGAGACCGCATCAAAACAAGAACAACAACTCAGGTAAGACAACCATTAAATGTATTTATCTAAATGCTAGAAGTATCAGAAACAAAATTCTAGAACTTGAAGCTACTGCACTAACAGGTAACTATAATGTGATAGGTGTTACAGAAACGTGGTTGTCTGAGAGTGATGGGGACGAATATAATATTTGTGGGTATACACTGTATAGGAAAGACAGGCAGGACAGAAGAGGAGGAGGGGTAGCGCTATACATAAGAAACAGTCTTGAAGCCCAGGTGTTAAACCTGGACAAAGAAAACAAAACCGAATCAATATGGGTCAGAATAACAGACAAAAATTCAAAAGGCATAATAATAGGAGCATGCTATAGACCGCCAGATTCAGACGGTGAGCACAATAATCTGTTATACAATGACATTAGAAATGCGTGTAGCAAAGGAGAAGCCATACTAATGGGGGATTTCAACTTCCCGCAAATAAAATGGGAAAACCCGGTGGGTAGCGTGAAGGATGAAATAGAAATGGTGGAAATGACAAATGACTGCTTCCTAACACAATTTGTCAAGGCACCGACTAGAGGGGAGGCATGCCTTGATTTAGTCTTTTCAAATAACGAAGACAGAATAACTAAAACAGAGGTCAGAGAACCACTGGCAAACTCAGACCACAACATGGTCTCATTTGAAGTGTTTTTTTTAAATCCCCAAAAGTAATGACTAAAGCTAAGGTTTACAATTTTAGAAAAGCAATCTATGAATCTATGAAGAGACTAACAGAAGTAGATTGGAGTAAAATAGAGAAAACACCCACAGAAGAAGGATGGTTGTTCTTCAAAAATGTAGTACTTGAGGCGCAAAACAATTATATCCCTAAAGTAGACAAATCTAAATGTAAAACTAAATTGCCAAAATGGTTTAATAGATCAATTAAAAAAAAATATTCAGCGAAAAAAGGCACTTTACAGAGCATTAAAAAAGGACCAAAAAGAAAGTACGCAGAAAGAGTACACAGAACTGCAAACGCAAGTCAAAAAGGAAGTTAGAAAGGCCAAGAGAGAAATAGAAATGAACATTGCTAAGGGAGCTAAAACCAATTCCAAAATGTTTTTCCAATATTACAACAGCAAGCGAACATTCAAAGAGGAGATTAAATGTTTAAGAGATACAAATGGCAAAATCGTAGATGAAGAAAAAAAAAAAAAAAAAAAAAAAAAAATAGCAAATATATTTAATAATTAGTGGTTAACATGTAGAAAACAGAAAGTACTGATTAGAGGAAAAACCTCAGAATGGAGTGTGGTAACCAGTGCTGTACCACAGGGATCAGTATTAGGTCCTCTGCTATTCCTAATCTACATTAATTATTTAGATTCTGGTATAGTAAGCAAACTTGTTAAATTTGCAGACGACACAAAAGTAGGAGGAGTGGCAAACACTGTTGCAGCAGCAAAGGTCATTCAAAATGATCTAGACAAGATTCAGAACTGGGCAGACACATGGCAAATGACATTTAATAGAGAAAAGTGTAAGGTACTGCACGCAGGAAATAAAAATGCACATTATAAATATCATATCGGAGATACTGAAATTGGAGAAAGAATCTATGAAAAAGACCTAGGAGTTTTTGTTGACTCAGAAATGTCTTCATCTAGACAATGTGGGGAAGCTATAAAAAAGGCTAACAAGATGCTCGGATACATTGTGAAAAGTGTTGAATTTAAATCAAGGGAAGTAATGTTAAAACTGTACAATGCACTAGTAAGACCTCATCTTGAATATTGTGTTCAGTTCTGGTCACCTCGCTATAAAAAGGATATTGCTGCTCTAGAAAGAGTGCAAAGAAGAGCGACCAGAATTATTCCGGGCTTAAAAGGCATGTCATATGCAGACAGGCTAAAAGAATTGAATCTGTTCAGTCTTGAACAAAGAAGACTACTTGGCGACCTAATTCAAGCATTCAAATTTCTAAAAGGTATTGACAGTGTCGACCCAAGGGACTTTTTCAGCCTGAAGAAAGAAATAAGGACCAGGGGTCACAAATGGAGTTTAGAAAAAGGGGCATTCAGAACAGAAAATAGGAGACACTTTTTTACACAGAGAATTGTGAGGGTCTGGAATCAACTCCCCAGTAATGTTGTTGAAGCTGACACCCTGGGATCCTTCAAGAAGTTGCTTGATGAGATTTTGGGATCAATAAGCTACTACCAACCAAACGAGCAAGATGGGCCGAATGGCCTCCTCTCGTTTGTAAACTTTCTTATGTTCTTAATTTCTTAAAGTGAACATTTACTTATTTTTTTTTAAGTTCAATTTCCTTGTAAATGGAATAAAAAAAATGTTATTTTTTTTATTGCACTTATATAATATAACTCACAGGGAAATCTCGACAAAGAACTATACTTTACACTAACGTTATTTTACATCACACACTTATGTATGTATATATATATATATATATATATATATATATATATAATATATATATACACACACACACACATATAATATATATGAATATACTATGCATCTATAATATCTCTTATACTACATATCATAGGGATCCTCTGTGGAGACCTAGTAAATTTTCCACCTTCGAAAAAATGGTATATACCAGACATTTACGACAACATGTTTGTACAAAATTTCTAAATCTCCTTTCAATCTCTGTAGAACAAAAAGGGTTAGCATTTCTAATGTTCTTTTGGCCTTTGTTTTAGTTTCAGAGACTAGAGTTAATTTATTAATAAATAATAATACGTTACACGTAGCAGCCGGAAAGATCCCAAAGTGCTTTACAGACTCACTTCACCCACCACTCAAGTGCAGCATCCTCTGGGGTGCAGCCATTTTGTACCAGCAGAGTACTACACAGCAGTTAAGGTGGAGTCATAAGAAATTTGGTAGACCTGATTGAGAAAAGCCTGACTTGGAATTTAGCCACCTCACTCTTTCAACAACACCTTGTCAATCACCTTGGATTAATGCTTCAGACATATGAATACATAATCATAATAATAATAATAATAATAATAATAATTATAATAATAAATAGTGCCATGGGATCTTTGACAATATAAACTTTCATGTCTCATGTAAATTTGACTTTTGAGCAAATACTTCACATTTCAGTCCAGTTGTGCCACATCAGTGCAATGCTTAAGCAAGGTATTAATAGAGAAAAGACTGCCTTTGCATAGCTGCTTCCCCAAGTACAGATTTTACTTTGAACTGTAGTGTAAGACAAGTTTAAGAGCATACACCAAAACATTTAAATACACCCACACACAAAAATGTTGTTGATTTACTGTGGCAATATGTAACTAATGAACCCTTCTCAAAGATATGTGGTACGTTTTTTAAAAGATTTTTATATATCTATGTGCAAGTCATTAAATCTATGTGATCAATGTTTTTTAGGAGCTACCTTGAAAAAGTTTCCCTGTACCCCAAAGCGTGTAATTGGTGGTGCAATTAACAGCAAGATAAATGAACTACGACACAGAATAAAACCAAAGTGAAGATTTGAAGGACCAGATCTGTATTTTTGGTTTTGTTTTCAACAGGGTTGGGGTCAATTCCAATTCCATTTTTAATTCCCTTTTCAATTCAATTCCAGTAAAACCTATTCTGTGAATGCAAAAAGTGTTGTACAAATTGATATGTCAGGGCTTCTGTAAAACTTTTTTTTTTTTTTTTTTTTTAGACAAGCAATTTTTTGTCTGTTACCTTTTGGGGTATTGTTGTAATAAGTTGTAATACTTTTGAATAGCACAGTATTTCGAAGTTATATTACAAAAACTGCATAGGACCATTGTGCTTCTTGTCTGTCCTGTCAACGTTCTTTAGGTGACCCCAATTTAATTGTAAATGGGGGGGGGGGGGGGGGGGGGGGGGGATAAGAGTAAAAAAAGGTTTGAAACTCTCAAAAACTGTTTTCTTTTAAAATTGTGATTTATTCTTCAAAAAAACTGTTTATCCTTGAAAAGAAAGTTTGCTGAGTGATATGAGTCATATGTAATGTAATAGTAGTTCTAAACTAAGCATTATATGCAAACTTATGGAAACCATAATAAGATCCAAAATGGAAAATTACCTATATGGTAACAGGGTACTGGGAGACAGTCAACATGGTTTTAGGAAAGGGAGATCGTGCCTAACTAACTTGCTTGATTTTTTTGAGGATGCAACATCGATAATGGATAATTGCAAAGCATATGACATGGTTTATTTAGATTTCCAGAAAGCTTTTGACAAAGTCCCGCACAAAAGATTAATTCTCAAACTGAACGCAGTTGGGATTCAAGGAAACACATGTACATGGATTAGGGAGTGGTTAACATGTAGAAAACAGAAAGTACTGATTAGAGGAAAAACCTCAGAATGGAGTGTGGTAACCAGCGGTGTACCACAGGGATCAGTATTAGGTCCTCTGCTATTCCTAATCTACATTAATGATTTAGATTCTGGTATAGTAAGCAAACTTGTTAAATTTGCAGACGACACAAAAATAGGAGGAGTGGCAAAACACTGTTGCAGCAGCAAAGGTCATTCAAAATGATCTAGACAAGATTCAGAACTGGGCAGACACATGGCAAATGACATTTAATAGAGAAAAGTGTAAGGTACTGCACGCAGGAAATAAAAATGTACATTATAAATATCATATGGGAGATATTGAAATTGGAGAAGGAATCTATGAAAAAGACCTAGGAGTTTTTGTTGACTCAGAAATGTCTTCATCTAGGCAATGTGGGGAAGCTATAAAAAAGGCTAACAAGATACTCGGATACATTGTGAAAAGTGTTGAATTTAAATCAAGGGAAGTAATGTTAAAACTGTACAATGCACTAGTAAGACCTCATCTTGAATATTGTGTTCAGTTCTGGTCACCTCGCTATAAAAAAGATATTGCTGCTCTAGAAAGAGTGCAAAGAAGAGCGACCAGAATTATTCCGGGCTTAAAAGGCATGTCATATGCAGACAGGCTAAAAGAATTGAATCTGTTCAGTCTTGAACAAAGAAGACTACGTGGCGACCTAATTCAAGCATTCAAAATTCTAAAAGGTATTGACAGTGTCGACCCAAGGGACTTTTTCAGCCTGAAAAAAGAAACAAGGACCAGGGGTCACAAATGGAGTTTAGAAAAAGGGGCATTCAGAACAGAAAATAGGAGACACTTTTTTACACAGAGAATTGTGAGGGTCTGGAATCAACTCCCCAGTAATGTTGTTGAAGCTGACACCCTGGGATCCTCAAGAAGCTGCTTGATGAGATTTTGGGATCAATAAGCTACTAACAACCAAACGAGCAAGATGGGCCGAATGGCCTCCTCTCGTTTGTAAACTTTCTTATGTTCTTATGTTCTTATATTAAATATGAACTCATTACATAAAGTAATGTAAATGTTACTTATTTTTTAATAAGTGTTGAAAATAAACAAACATTTTGTGTAGAAATCTTGTGTTATCTTTTCTATGGAGGTAAAATACCAGAAATTATATTTATATGAAGTGTCAGTGTAGCATTCTATTTTCTGGTTACAGTGTGGGGTATGTAAACCTTTGATGACAACTATATTTACAAATGTTGTGTGTATATTTTAATGTTTTCATGTTTTTCTTCATTGGTTCATGGATATGAAAATATGTAAATTTGTATAGAACATTCACGAAATGAAGGGGTATATTTCCATTATAAAAAAACAGTACATGTAAAGTATAAAAAGTATACATGCATTTAACTTATAAAGAAATCATACTTAAACTATAAGAAACATATTTAAAGTATAAAAGGAGAACATTTAACTTATAAAAAAGAATATACAGTATAAAAAGTATAAAACAATCATTAAAAATATATAAAAAAAAACATTTAAAATATAAAAAACATCTTGAATAACTTATAAAAAAAATCATATTCATAGTATAAGAAACACATATTTAAAGTGTAAAAAAAGCATATTTAAGTATAAAAAATAATTAAAATTATATAAAAAAAACATTAAAATTATATTAAAACAGTGAAATGATTAAATGATTAAAAAAGCATATTTAAACTATAAAAACACATATTTGCAGTACAAATAACATATATGGGGAGCAATGTATGTTACATATACAAACACATTAAATCCTTATATTGTACATAATACAAAAAGGGGCCAATTTTGTGCCAAAACCACATATGGTTTATATATGAACATATACAGTGGCTTGCAAAAGTATTGACCCCCCCTTGGCATTTTTCCTATTTTGTTGCCTTACAACCTGGAATTAAAATGGATTTTTATTTGGATTTCATGTAATGGACAAACACAAAATAGTCCAAATTGGTGACGTGAAATGAAAAAAATAACTTGTTTCAAAAAATTCTAAAAATTAAATAACGGAAAAGTGTTGCGTGCATATGTATTCACCCCCTTTGCTATTAAGCCTCTAAATAAGATCTGGTGCAACCAATTACCTTCAGAAGTCACATAATTAGTTAAATAAAGTCCATCTGTGTGCAATCTAAGTGTCACATGATCTCAGTATATATACACCTGTTCTGAAAGGCCCCAGAGACTGCAACACAACTAAGCAAGGGGCACCACCAAGCAAGCGACACCATGAAGACCAAGAAGCTCTCCAAACGGGTCAGGGACAAAGTTGTGGAGAAGTACAGATCAGGGTTGGGTTGTAAAAAAATATCTGAAACTTTGAACATCCCACAGAGCACCATTAAAGCCATTATTAAAAAATGGAAAGAATATGGCACCACAACAAACCTGGCAAGAGAGGGCCGCCCACCAAAACTCACGGACCAGGCAAGGAGGGCATTAATCAGAGAGGCAACAAAGAGACCAACGATAACCCTGAAGGAGCTGCAAAGCTCCACAGCAGAGATTGGAGTATCTGTCCATAGGACACTCCACAGAGCTGGGCTTTACGGAAGAGTGGCCAGAAAAAAGCCATTGCTTAAAGAAAAAAATAAACAAACACGTTTGGTGTTTGCCGAAAGGCATGTGGGAGACTCCCCAAACATATGGAAGAAGGTACTCTGGTCAGATGAGACTAAAATTGAGCTTTTTGGCCATCAAGGAAAACGCCATGTCTGGCGCAAACCCAACACCTCGAGAACACCATCCCCACAGTGAAGCATGGTGGTGGCAGCATCATGCTGTGGGGATGTTTTTCATCGGCAGGGACTGGGAAACTGGTCAGAATTGAAGGAATGATGGATGGCGCTAAATACAGGGAAATTCTTAAGAACATAAGAACATAAGAAAGTTTACAAACGAGAGGAGGCCATTCGGCCCATCTTGCTCGTTTGGTTGTTAGTAGCTTATTGATCCCAAAATCTCATCAAGCAGCTTCTTGAAGGATCCCAGGGTGTCAGCTTCAACAACATTACTGGGGAGTTGATTCCAGACCCTCACAATTCTCTGTGTAAAAAAGTGTCTCCTATTTTCTGTTCTGAATGCCCCTTTTTCTAAACTCCATTTGTGACCCCTGGTCCTTGTTTCTTTTTTCAGGCTGAAAAAGTCCCTTGGGTCGACACTGTCAATACCTTTTAGAATTTTGAATGCTTGAATTAGGTCGCCACGTAGTCTTCTTTGTTCAAGACTGAACAGATTCAATTTTTTTAGCCTGTCTGCATATGACATGCCTTTTAAGCCCGGAATAATTCTGGTCGCTCTTCTTTGCACTCTTTCTAGAGCAGCAATATCTTTTTTATAGCGAGGTGACCAGAACTGCACACAATATTCAAGATGAGGTCTTCCAAGTGCATTGTACAGTTTTAACATTACTTCCCTTGATTTAAATTCAACACTTTTCACAATGTATCCGAGTATCTTGTTAGCCTTTTTTATAGCTTCCCCACATTGCCTAGATGAAGACATTTCTGAGTCAACAAAAACTCCTAGGTCTTTTTCATAGATTCCTTCTCCAATTTCAATATCTCCCATATGATATTTATAATGTACATTTTTATTTCCTGCGTGCAGTACCTTACACTTTTCTCTATTAAATGTCATTTGCCATGTATCTGCCCAGTTCTGAATCTTGTCTAGATCATTTTGAATGACCTTTGCTGCTGCAACAGTGTTTGCCACTCCTCCTACTTTTGTGTCGTCTGCAAATTTAACAAGTTTGCTTACTATACCAGAATCTAAATCATTAATGTAGATTAGGAATAGCAGAGGACCTAATACTGATCCCTGTGGTACACCGCTGGTTACCACACTCCATTCTGAGGTTTTTCCTCTAATCAGTACTTTCTGTTTTCTACATGTTAACCACTCCCTAATCCATGTACATGTGTTTCCTTGAGGGAAACCTGTTTCAGTCTTCCAGAGATTTGAGACTGGGACGGAGGTTCACCTTCCAGCAGGACAATGACCCTTAGCATACTGCTAAAGAAACACTCGAGTGGTTTAAGGGGAAACATTTAAATGTCTTGGAATGGCCTAGTCAAGGCCCAGACCTCAATCCAATTGAGAATCTGTGGTATGACTTAAAGATTGCTGTACACCAACGGAACTCATCCAACTTGAAGGAGCTGGAGCAGTTTTACCTTGAAGAATGGGCAAAAATCCCAGTGGCTAGATGTGCCAAGCTTATAGATACATACCCCAAGAGACTTGCAGCTGTAATTGCTGCAAAAGGTGGCTCTACAAAGTATTGACTTTGGGGGGGTAAATACTTATGCACGCTCAAGTTTTCTGTTTTTTTGTCTTATTTCTTGTTTGTTTCACAATAAAAAATATTTTGCATCTTCAAAGTGGTAGGCATGTTATGTAAATCAAATGATACAAACCCTCCAAAAATCTATTTTAATTCCAGGTTGTAAGGCAACAAAATAGGAAAAATGCCAAGGGGGGGGGGCAATACTTTCGCAAGCCACTGTACAAATACACATACAAAAGCAACATAAAAAAATAACAGGCATATAAGTTGAACATATATTGCTTTTAATATATGTAAAATATATGTTCTTTCCGTATGGGTATATGTGAGATATGCCAACTTTGGCAAAAGAAAAAAGGGAGATAAGGAAATTTCAGCAGAGGATATTTGGGAGAAACAGAAATCTCACCAGAGGATATATTGGAGATAGACAAATTTCAGAAGAGGATATATGGGAGATTTGCAAATTTAAGCAGAGGGTATATGGGAGAAATTCAAATTTCAGCAGATGGTAAATGGAGATATGCAAATTCCAGCACAGGGTATAAGGGAGATATAAATATTTCAGCAGAAAGTATATGGGAGATATGCAAATTTCATCGGAGGGTATAGGGGATATATGCATATTTAAACAAGAGGTATATGGGAGTTCCACAAGTTTCAGCAGAGCATATATGAGAGATATACAAATTTCACCACAGGGTATATGGGAGATATCCAAATTTCACCAGAGAGTATAAGGGACATATGCAAATTTCAGCAGAGGGTATATGGGAGATATGCAAATTTCAGCAGCGGGTAAATGGGAGATATGCAAATTGCAGCAGATTGTATTTGGGATATATGCATATTTCACCAGAGGGTATATGGGAGATATTCAAATTTTAGAAGAGGGTATATGGGAGATATGACAATTTCAGCAGAGGATATGAGGGAGCTATGCAAATTTTGGCAGAGTGTATATGGGAGATATAGCAATTTCCCCAGAGGATATATTGGAGATATGCAAGTTTTGGAAGAGGGTATATAGGACATATGCAAATTTTGGTAGAAGGGATATGGATGATATGCAAACTTTAGCAGAGGGTATAAGGGAGATATGCAATTTTCAGCAGACAGTATATGGGTAATATGCAAATTTGACATGAGGGTATATGGGAGATATGTAAATTCAGTAGAGGGTATATGGTAGATATGAAAATTTAAGAAGAGGGTATATAAGGGAAATGGAAATTTCGGAAAGGGCATATGGGAGATATGCACATTTCGCAGAGGGTATATGGGAGATATGCAAATTTCAGCAGGGGGTATATGGTAGATATTGAAATTTCAGATGAGGGTATATGGGAGATATGATAATTTCGGCAGAGGATATAAGGGAGCTATGTAAATTTTGGCAGAGGGTATAGGGGAGATATGCCAACTTTGCAAAAGGAAAAAGGACATATGGAAATTTCAGCAGAGGATATATGGGAGATATAAAAATTTCACCAGACGATATATTGGAGCTATGCAAATTTTAGAAGAGTGTATATGGGAGATTTGCAAATTTTGGCAGAGAGTATATGGGAGATATGCAAACTTCAGCAGATGGTATAAGAGAGGAATGCCATTTTCAGGAGACTGTATATGAGAAATATACAAATTTCACCAGCGAGTATATGGGAGATATGCAAATTCAGCAGAGGGTATATGGGAGATATTCAAATTTCAGATGAGGGTATATGGGAGATATGACAATTTCAGCAGAGAATATAAGGGAGCTATGCAAATTTTGGCAGAGGGTATAGGGGAGATATGCCAACTTTTCAAAAGGTAAAAGGGAGATATGGAAATTTCAGCAGAGGATATATGGGAGATATAGAAATTTAACCAGAGGATATATTGGATATATGCAAATTTTAGAAGAGCATATAAGGGAGATTTGCAGAGGGTATAAGGGAGATATGCAATTTTCAGCAGACAGTATATGGGAAATATGCAAATTTGACAAGAGGGTGTATAGGAGATATGTAAATTCAGCAGAGGGTATATGGGAGATATGTAAATTTCAGCAGAGGGTATATAAGTGAAATAGAACTTTCGGAAGTGGGCATATGGTAAATATGCAAATTTCACCAGAGAGTATAAGGAACATATATAAATTTCAACAGAATTTATATGGGAGATATGAATATTTCAGCAGAGGGTATATTGTAGATATGGAAATTTCAACAGAGATATATGGGAGCTATAAAAATTTCACCAGAAGGTATAAGGGATATATGCATACTGGAAGGAAAATATTTTTTTTGAAAATGGAAGAAGCTCGAGGAAAGAATACTCTTCGGCTCCAGCTGAAGCAATTGGCTGATTTGTGGGGCAGAAGGAAGTTCATTTTGGAGGTCGTTTTTGGACTTTTTTTACTGGAAGCAGAGGATGTATAATGCCTGAAGGAGAATATTGGGAGAGGTCGGTTCGACTTGACTCTGCACACAGAAGAACATTGTTTCCAGGTGATGAGGATTTATGGAGAGAACAAAGAAAATCTGCCAGCCAGCGTGTTCAACCTGGAACCTTTGTTTCTCAAGGACTGGAGGACTGTGTTTGTAACAATGTCTTGCCCGTTTTTCCCAGTGGAGGATATTACCACAAGCTTGAAGAGGAAATCTGAGCTACAGAGTGAGGTGCCAGTAAAGACCATGGACTCAGAAGGTTTATGGAATGGGGTGTGGAAGTATACGGCGAGGCTTTTTGTGAAGGACAATAAGATGTTACATGTTCGACCTGACATAATGATTCGAGCAGTGAGAGGGAATGTTTATTACAGAGGACAACCGAAAGTATGTTTTAAATGTAATAGAGCAGGACATTTTGCCGCAGAATGCGATGAGCTTGTGTTTAAAAATTGTTGTCAGACTGGCCATGTTTCTAGGGACTGCCCAAGTGAGATAAAGTGCAATCTCTGTAGATCCGAAGAGCATTTGTATAAGGATTGTCCGCAAAGTGCAAAGAGCTATGCTCAAGTGGCTAGAGAAGGAGGGAAGAAAAAAAAGGATGCAAAGGAAAAGAAAACAGAGAGAGGAAAAGAACCAGAGAAAAAAGGCCCTGAAAGGAACAAAGAAGAGTGTGTTGGGGGTGGAGTCCCTGGAAAAGAAGGTGGAACGGCGGGAAAATCAAGACCTGAGGAAACAAAGGAAAGGGGTGGAGCTTCAAGGGAGGAGCAGTAGATACAAAGTCATTGCATTTTAAAGAAAGACCAGCAGGTGTCCCCGGAAAAACATGCTACTGCTGACCCGAGGGAGGGAGTAGAGGGAGAGGTATTCAGGAAGAGAAAGGATAGGGAAGGGAAAGAGGAGAGGACTAATGAAGGCCAAATGAGGAGGATGAGAGGAGGAGAGGAGGGTGCAGCAGCAAGTTTTCATCCCGAGTTGGGATGAGAAAATGGAGGAAGAAGAGAAGAAGGAGGTCAGCAAGGAAAATAAGGCTCAAGAATCTTCGGAAGAAGGCTTAATGAAGATTGCATGTCCCAAAGAGTTTGAACGGTTAATGGTTTGGAAGGAGAGAATGAGGAAAGTAAGGATAACTGAGGCAGAGTGGAGAACTATCAAGAGGAGAGACAAAAGATTTTGATTGAAGCAAAGAGGAGATTGGATGAGATAATGAGAAAACAGTCAAGAAAGCAAGGGTGGAGTTAGTTTTGTTTAGTGTTTTGGGTTTTTGTTTTGGGTGGGTTGGTTTTGTGGACTTGGAATTTTGAGAATGGTTTTGTTGTTGTTTTTGTCTTATTTTTGTTTTTATTGTTTTGAATAATAAAATAAAATTTAAAAAAGTGGAAATTTGCATGATTCCCAGAAGCCACTGAGGCTTTGTGTTCAGCAAACACAATACAGCGCTTAGTCTTTTAAAGGAGATATACAAGCTCCTGAGCACTCAACCAACATTTTAAGTGATGGTGACGAATAGGATAGGCACATGCAATACAGAAATTTGCATAGCTCCCAGAAGCCCCCACGGCATTGCCAGCAGTCACCAGAACAAGGCCCTTAGTCGTTTAAAGAAGATATAAAAGCTCCTGAGCATTCAAACAATATTACAAGTGACAGTCACCCACTGGATAGGCGCATGCAATATGGAAATTTGCCTATCTCCGAGATGTCCCTGCGGCATTGCTTGCAGTCAGCACAACAAGGCCCTTAGCCATTTAAAGGAGTTATAAAAGCCCCTGAGCTCTAATCCAGCATTACACGTGACGGTCACCTATTGAATAGGGTCATGCACGTGGCTTGTCTCCAATCACCACAACAAGGCGCTTAGTCATCTCAACGAGATATAAAAGCCACTGAGCTCTCAACCCACATTGTAAGTACCAGCCACAAATTGGATAGGCGCATGCAATGTGGAAATTTGCATATCTCCCAGAAGCCGCCACAGCTTGCTGGCATTCACCATGACAAGGTGCTTAGTCATTTCAATGTGATTAAAAGCCATTGAACACTCAACCAACATTAAAAGTGATGGTTACACACTGGATATGCACATGCAATGTGGAAATTTGCATATCTCCCAGTTTCCTTGCGGCATTAGTGCGGTGACCAAAATAGGGCCTTTAGTTGTTTCAAAGAGATGTAAAAGTTCTTGATCATTCAACCAACTTTAAAAGTGACAGTCAGGTATTGTATACTCACATGCAATGTGGAAATTTGCATATCTCCCAGAAGCCCCTGCACCTTGCCAGCAGTCACCACAACAGTGTACTTAATAGGTTTAAGGTGATATTAAAGCTCCTGAGTATTCAACCAACATTACAAGTGACAGTCAGGTATTGGATAGTCACATGCAAGCAGTCAGCACAACAACAAGGCGATTAGTCATTTCAACAAGATAGAAAAACCATTGAGCACTCAAGCAACATTACAAGTGACAGTTACACACTGGATAGGCGCTTGCAATTTGGAGATTTGCATATCTCCCAGAAGGCCCTACAGCATTGCGTGCTGTCACCACAACAGGGTACTTAGTCAGTATTGGGTAGTCGTTACAAGGAGATATAAATACATCTGAACCCTGAAAATGCATCACAGGTGATGCCTAAAGCACAAAAAGAGCATCACTGGGACGATCGAGCATGCTACAAATAACAGCGACCCTAAGCGAGCACACAACCAGCGTGATGCGTGTCGGTGACAGATCAAGCCCCCAAAGAACATCAAGCGTGACCCCAGAGACGGCAACCAGCTTTACTTTTAAGGGTGATGCTCCGAACACTCAACCAGCGTCACTCATGACGGTGACGCCCCAAGCATGGAACCAGGGTATGAGTGACAGTGACGCACCGAGCAAAGAAAACCGTCTCACATCTCACACAGAGTAACCATCACGGTGACGCCCCTGCACGTAACAAGCTTCACGCTTGACGTTGAAGCCTTGAGCTCGCAATAACTCATGCATGACGATTATGCCCCGAGCACGCAAACAGTGTCAGATTTGACGATGACGCCCCGATTTCTAAAACAGCATCAGATGAGACGTTGACGGCCCAAGCAGGTAAGCAGCGTTATGGTTGACGGTAATGCAATGAGCACGCAAAGGCGTTACAGCTGACGGTGACGCCCCGGCATGCAAGCGACAAAGGTGCCAGTAACGCCCCAAGCACGCAACCAGCACCACTCTTGACAGTGACGATAGAGCTGGCAACAACTCATGCATTACGGTGAAGCAGCAGTAGGCGCCGAGAACGCAAACAGCGTTAAAGGTAAAGGTGACGCCCAGAGCAAGTAACCAGAGTCACGCGTGACCTTAATGCCCAGAGATCACAAACATAGTCACGCTATGAAGATCACGGTGATGATCGAGCTCACAATAAGTCACCCGTGATGGTGACGTCCCGCGCATGCAAAGAAACATCACGCATTACAGTTGAGCACGCAAAAAGTCACGCCCCCAACTCCGGTAATGGTGACAGCCCGGTCAGGCAAATCCTCTCGCGTGGTAGTGACGGCCCGAGGGCGCAAATTGTCACGGTGTTACACCGAGCAAGCAACCAGCGCAACACGTGACGGTGACGATCGAGTTCGATAGGGCATCACCATCAGCTGTGATGTAGTTTGCATGCTCGGTACATCACCTTCAAAGGGGACGGTGAAGCCCCGTTCACGCAAACAAAATAAATGGTGACAGTGACGCATCGAGCTCGCAAACACTGTCAATGGTGACAGTGACGCCCTGAACAGGCTAACAGCGTTACGGCTGGCGGTGACTGCCCGATCGCGCATATGCTCACAGTAACACATCGAGCATGCAAACGTCACATGTGACGGTTACGCCCTGACTATACAATCAGCATCAAAGGTGATGGTTATGCCCCGAGCAAGTAACCAGCTTCACGCGTGACTGTGATGCACGGAGAATACAAACAGAGTCACATGTGACGGTGATTGCCCGGTCACGCAAACAAAGTCACACGCGACAGTGATGGCCCGGTCACGATAACACACCGAGCACGCAAATGTGAAAGGTGACGGTAATAAGCGCAAATAAACACAATAAGCGCAACCCATGACAGTAACAAGCGAGCTAGCAACAACTCATGCGTGACAGTGAAGCAACAAGTACACAAACTGTATCATATGTGACGGTTACGCCCCGAGCAGGCAAACAGCATGAAAGGTGATGGTGTCGGGTCGAGCTTGCAAACACTGTCAAGGGTGACGGTGAAACCCCAAACACGCTAACAGCGTTACACCTGACAACGATGCAAGACTATGCAAATAGCGTCACAAGTGAAGGTGATGCCCCGAGCACGCAACCAGCATCACAAGTGATGGTGACGATCGAGCACGCAAACATCATCATGCTTGACAGTAAGGCCCAAAGCACTCAAACTGCATAAACGGTGACGCTCAAACAGAGTCACAGACGACGGTAACTACCCGGTCATGGGTAGCACAAAAGTGTGAAAGATGACGGTAATGCACAGAGCATGCAACCAATGACAGTAACGAGCGAGCTAGCAACAACTCACGTGTGACAGTGAAGCAACAAGTACACAAACTGAATCATCACCTGTGACGCTGGTTGTGTGGTCGGGGAGTTATCGTCACGGGTACCTACGTCTCATCTGACTGTGATGCCAAGCCGAGCTCGATCGTCACCGTAACGTGTTTCGCTGGTTGCTGGCTCGGTGACGATTTCCGCGCTCAGACCGTCAACGTTACGAGTGGATTTGCGTGACAGGATCGTCACCATCACCTGTGACGCTGGTTGCGTGGTCGGGGAGTTATCGTCACGGGTAACTACGTCTCATCTGACTGTGATGCCAAGCCGAGCTCGATCGTCACGGTAACGCGTTTCGCTGGTGACTTGCTCGGTGTATCACGGTGACGATTTCCGCGCTCAGACCGTAAACGTTACGAGTCGATTTGCGTGACAGGATCATCACCATCACCTGTGACGCTGGTTGCGTGGTCGGGGAGTTATCGTCACGGGTAACTACGTCTCATCTGACTGTGATGCCCTGCCGAGCTCGATCGTCACCGTAACGTGTTTCGCTGGTTGCTGGCTCGGTGACGATTTCCGCGCTTAGACCGTCAACGTTACGAGTGGATTTGCGTGACAGGATCGTCACCATCACCTGTGACGCTGGTTGCGTGGTCGGGGAGTTATCGTCACGGGTAACTACGTCTCATCTGACTGTGATGCCCTGCCGAGCTCGATCGTCACCGTAACGTGTTTCGCTGGTTGCTTGCTCGGTGACGATTTCCGCGCTCAGACCGTCAACGTTACGAGTGGATTTGCGTGACAGGATCGTCACCATCACCTGTGACGCTGGTTGCGTGGTCGGGGAGTTATCGTCACGGGTAACTACGTCTCATCTGACTGTGATGCCCTGCCGAGCTCGATCGTCACCGTAACGTGTTTCGCTGGTTGCTGGCTCGGTGACGATTTCCGCGCTCAGACCGTCAACGTTACGAGTGGATTTGCGTGACAGGATCGTCACCATCACCTGTGACGCTGGTTGCGTGGTCGGGGAGTTATCGTCACGGGTAACTACGTCTCATCTGACTGTGATGCGTTGCCGAGCTCGATCGTCACCGTAACGTGTTTCGCTGGTTGCTTGGCTCGGTGACGATTTCCGCACTCAGGCCGTCAACGTTACGAGTGGATTTGCGTGACAGGATCGTCACCATCACCTGTGACGCTGGTTGCGTGGTCGGGGAGTTATCGTCACAGTTAACTACGTCTCATCTGACTGTGATGCCAAGCCGAGCTCGATCGTCACCGTAACGTGTTTCGCTGGTTGCTTGCTCGGTGACGATTTCCGCGCTCAGACCGTCAACGTTACGAGTGGATTTGCGTGACAGGATCGTCACCATCACCTGTGACGCTGGTTGCGTGGTCGGGGAGTTATCGTCACGGGTAACTACGTCTCATCTGACTGTGATGCGTTGCCGAGCTCGATCGTCACCGTAACGTGTTTCGCTGGTTGCTTGGCTCGGTGACGATTTCCGCGCTCAGACCGTCAACGTTACGAGTGGATTTGCGTGACAGGATCGTCACCATCACCTGTGACGCTGGTTGCGTGGTCGGGGAGTTATCGTCACAGGTATCTACGTCTCATCTGACTGTGATGCGTTGCCGAGCTCGATCGTCACCGTGACGCGTTTCGCTGGTTGCTGGCTCGGTGACGATTTCCGCACTCAGGCCGTCAACGTTACGAGTCGATTTGCGTGACAGGATCGTCAACATAACCTGTGACGCTGGTTGCGTGGTCGGGGAGTTATCGTCACGGGTAACTACGTCTCATCTGCCTGTGATGCGTTGCCGAGCTCGATCGTCACCGTAACGTGTTTCGCTGGTTGCTGGCTCGGTGACGATTTCCGCGCTCAGACCGTCAACGTTACGAGTGGATTTGCGTGACAGGATCGTCACCATCACCTGTGACGCTGGTTGCGTGGTCGGGGAGTTATCGTCACGGGTAACTACGTCTCATCTGACTGTGATGCGTTGCCGAGCTCGATCGTCACCGTAACGTGTTTCGCTGGTTGCTGGCTCGGTGACGATTTCCGCGCTCAGACCGTCAACGTTACGAGGGGATTTGCGTGACAGGATCGTCACCATCACCTGTGACGCTGGTTGCGTGGTCGGGGAGTTATCGTCACGGGTAACTACGTCTCATCTGACTGTGATGCCTTGCCGAGCTCGATCGTCACCGTAACGTGTTTCGCTGGTTGCTGGCTCGGTGACGATTTCCGCGCTCAGACCGTCAACGTTACGAGTGGATTTGCGTGACAGGATCGTCACCATCACCTGTGACGCTGGTTGCGTGGTCGGGGAGTTATTGTCACGGGTATCTACGTCTCATCTGCCTGTGATGCGTTGCCGAGCTCGATCGTCACCGTAACGTGTTTCGCTGGTTGCTGGCTCGGTGACGATTTCCGCGCTCAGACCGTCAACGTTACGAGTGGATTTGCGTGACAGGATCGTCACCATCACCTGTGACGCTGGTTGCGTGGTCGGGGAGTTATTGTCACGGGTATCTACGTCTCATCTGCCTGTGATGCGTTGCCGAGCTCGATCGTCACCGTAACGTGTTTCGCTGGTTGCTGGCTCGGTGACGATTTCCGCGCTCAGACCGTCAACGTTACGAGTGGATTTGCGTGACAGGATCGTCACCATCACCTGTGACGCTGGTTGCGTGGTCGGGGAGTTATCGTCACGGGTAACTACGTCTCATCTGACTGTGATGCCCTGCCGAGCTCGATCGTCACCGTAACGTGTTTCGCTGGTTGCTGGCTCGGTGACGATTTCCGCGCTCAGACCGTCAACGTTACGCGAGTGGATTTGCGTGACAGGATCGTCACCATCACCTGTGACGCTGGTTGCGTGGTCGGGGAGTTATCGTCACGGGTAACTACGTCTCATCTGCCTGTGATGCGTTGCCGAGCTCGATCGTCACCGTAACGTGTTTCGCTGGTTGCTGGCTCGGTGACGATTTCCGCACTCAGGCCGTCAACGTTACGAGTGGATTTGCGTGACAGGATCGTCACCATCACCTGTGACGCTGGTTGCGTGGTCGGGGAGTTATCGTCACGGGTAACTACGTCTCATCTGACTGTGATGCCCTGCCGAGCTCGATCGTCACCGTAACGTGTTTCGCTGGTTGCTGGCTCGGTGACGATTTCCGCGCTCAGACCGTCAACGTTACGCGAGGGGATTTGCGTGACAGGATCGTCACCATCACCTGTGACGCTGGTTGCGTGGTCGGGGAGTTATCGTCACGGGTAACTACGTCTCATCTGACTGTGATGCGTTGCCGAGCTCGATCGTCACCGTAACGTGTTTCGCTGGTTGCTGGCTCGGTGACGATTTCCGCGCTCAGACCGTCAACGTTACGCGAGGGGATTTGCGTGACAGGATCGTCACCATCACCTGTGACGCTGGTTGCGTGGTCGGGGAGTTATCGTCACGGGTAACTACGTCTCATCTGACTGTGATGCGTTGCCGAGCTCGATCGTCACCGTAACGTGTTTCGCTGGTTGCTTGGCTCGGTGACGATTTCCGCGCTCAGACCGTCAACGTTACGAGTGGATTTGCGTGACAGGATCGTCACCATCACCTGTGACGCTGGTTGCGTGGTCGGGGAGTTATCGTCACGGGTAACTACGTCTCATCTGACTGTGATGCGTTGCCGAGCTCGATCGTCACCGTAACGTGTTTCGCTGGTTGCTGGCTCGGTGACGATTTCCGCGCTCAGACCGTCAACGTTACGAGTGGATTTGCGTGACAGGATCGTCACCATCACCTGTGACGCTGGTTGCGTGGTCGGGGAGTTATCGTCACGGGTAACTACGACTCATCTGACTGTGATGCCCTGCCGAGCTCGATCGTCACCGTAACGTGTTTCGCTGGTTGCTGGCTCGGTGACGATTTCCGCGCTCAGACCGTCAACGTTACGAGTGGATTTGCGTGACAGGATCGTCACCATCACCTGTGACGCTGGTTGCGTGGTCGGGGAGTTATCGTCACAGGTAACTACGTCTCATCTGACTGTGATGCTGCCGAGCTCGATCGTCACCGTAACGTGTTTCGCTGGTTGCTGGCTCGGTGACGATTTCCGCGCTCAGACCGTCAACGTTACGAGTGGATTTGCGTGACAGGATCGTCACCATCACCTGTGACGCTGGTTGCGTGGTCGGGGAGTTATCGTCACGGGTAACTACGTCTCATCTGACTGTGATGCCCTGCCGAGCTCGATCGTCACCGTAACGTGTTTCGCTGGTTGCTGGCTCGGTGACGATTTCCGCGCTCAGACCGTCAACGTTACGCGAGTGGATTTGCGTGACAGGATCGTCACCATCACCTGTGACGCTGGTTCTGTTGATAAAGTTGCCATCTGCTGGTACATGATACATCATGTCATCACTGTGGACACGGCCGAGCTAGTCGTCAGCGGTAACGTGTTTTCTGCTGGTTGCCAGTGCTTCGGTTGACTGCGATTTCCGCGCTCAAGAAACGTCAACGCTGGTTGCTAGAGTGCAACAGGCGAACTGTCACCAGCAACCGATCACTTGTTCGCTCCGTTATAAGTTGTGACTGTGACGGGTTGCGTCGGGGAGTTACGTCACGGGTACACGACTCGACTCATCTGACTGTATGCCCTTGCCGAGCTCGATCGTCCCACCTTCCTGCTGTTTCGTGGTCGGCTGGCTCAAGGTGACGCTTTCCGCGCTCGTCGACCGTCCAACGTTACGCGAGGGATTTGCGTGACAGGATCGTCACCATCAATCCCCTGTGACGCTGTTGTTCGTGGTCGGGGAGTTATCGTCACAGGTAATCTACGTCCTCATGACACTGTGATTTGCCTGCCGAGCTCGATCGTCACCGTGTCACGCTGTTTTCGCTGGTTGTTGGCTAGGTGCGTATCCTTTTTCAGTCAATCAGACAGTAGTGGGATTTGCGTGACAGGATCGTCACCATCACCTGTGACGCTGGTTGCGTGGTCGGGGAGTTATCGTCACGGGTATCTACGTCTCATCTGACTGTGATGCCGTTGCCGAGCTCGATCGTCACCGTAACGTGTTTCGCTGGTTGCTGGCTCGGTGACGATTTCCGCGCTCAGACCGTCAACGTTACGAGTGGATTTGCGTGACAGGATCGTCACCATCAACTGTGACGCTGGTTGCGTGGTCGGGGAGTTATTGTCACGGGTATCTACGTCTCATCTGACTGTGATGCCCTGCCGAGCTCGATCGTCACCGTAACGTGTTTCGCTGGTTGCTTGCTCGGTGACGATTTCCGCGCTCAGGCCGTCAACGTTACGAGTGGATTTGCGTGACAGGATCGTCACCATAACCTGTGACGCTGGTTGCGTGGTCGGGGAGTTATCGTCACGGGTAACTACGTCTCATCTGACTGTGATGCGTTGCCGAGCTCGATCGTCACCGTAACGTGTTTCGCTGGTTGCTGGCTCGGTGACGATTTCCGCGCTCAGACCGTCAACGTTACGAGTGGATTTCGGTGACAGGATCATCACCATCACCTGTGACGCTGGTTGCGTGGTCGGGGAGTTATCGTCACGGGTATCTACGTCTCATCTGACTGTGATGCCGTTGCCGAGCTCGATCGTCACCGTAACGTGTTTCGCTGGTTGCTGGCTCGGTGACGATTTCCGCACTCAGGCCGTCAACGTTACGAGTGGATTTGCGTGACAGGATCGTCACCATCACCTGTGACGCTGGTTGCGTGGTCGGGGAGTTATCGTCACGGGTAACTACGTCTCATCTGACTGTGATGCCGTTGCCGAGCTCGATCGTCACCGTAACGTGTTTCGCTGGTTGCTTGCTCTGGCTCGGTGACGATTTCCGCGCTCAGACCGTCAACGTTACGAGTGGATTTGCGTGACAGGATCGTCACCATCACCTGTGACGGTTGCGTGGTCGGGGAGTTATCGTCACGGGTAACTACGTCTCATCTGACTGTGATGCGTTGCCGAGCTCGATCGTCACCGTAACGTGTTTCGCTGGTTGCTGGCTCGGTGACGATTTCCGCGCTCAGACCGTCAACGTTACGCGAGGGGATTTGCGTGACAGGATCGTCACCATCACCTGTGACGCTGGTTGCGTGGTCGGGGAGTTATCGTCACGGGTAACTACGTCTCATCTGACTGTGATGCCTTGCCGAGCTCGATCGTCACCGTAACGTGTTTCGCTGGTTGCTGGCTCGGTGACGATTTCCGCGCTCAGACCGTCAACGTTACGCGAGGGGATTTGCGTGACAGGATCGTCACCATCACCTGTGACGCTGGTTGCGTGGTCGGGGAGTTATCGTCACGGGTAACTACGTCTCATCTGACTGTGATGCCCTGCCGAGCTCGATCGTCACCGTAACGTGTTTCGCTGGTTGCTGGCTCGGTGACGATTTCCGCGCTCAGACCGTCAACGTTACGCGAGGGGATTTGCGTGACAGGATCGTCACCATCACCTGTGACGCTGGTTGCGTGGTCGGGGAGTTATCGTCACGGGTAACTACGTCTCATCTGACTGTGATGCCCTGCCGAGCTCGATCGTCACCGTAACGTGTTTCGCTGGTTGCTGGCTCGGTGACGATTTCCGCGCTCAGACCGTCAACGTTACGAGTGGATTTGCGTGACAGGATCGTCACCATAACCTGTGACGCTGGTTGCGTGGTCGGGGAGTTATTGTCACGGGTATCTACGTCTCATCTGACTGTGATGCGTTGCCGAGCTCGATCGTCACCGTAACGTGTTTCGCTGGTTGCTGGCTCGGTGACGATTTCCGCGCTCAGACCGTCAACGTTACGAGTGGATTTGCGTGACAGGATCGTCACCATCACCTGTGACGCTGGTTGCGTGGTCGGGGAGTTATCGTCACGGGTAACTACGTCTCATCTGACTGTGATGCGTTGCCGAGCTCGATCGTCACCGTAACGTGTTTCGCTGGTTGCTGGCTCGGTGACGATTTCCGCGCTCAGACCGTCAACGTTACGAGTGGATTTGCGTGACAGGATCGTCACCATCACCTGTGACGCTGGTTGCGTGGTCGGGGAGTTATCGTCACGGGTAACTACGTCTCATCTGACTGTGATGCCCTGCCGAGCTCGATCGTCACCGTAACGTGTTTCGCTGGTTGCTGGCTCGGTGACGATTTCCGCGCTCAGACCGTCAACGTTACGCGAGGGGATTTGCGTGACAGGATCGTCACCATCACCTGTGACGCTGGTTGCGTGGTCGGGGAGTTATCGTCACGGGTAACTACGTCTCATCTGACTGTGATGCCCTGCCGAGCTCGATCGTCACCGTAACGTGTTTCGCTGGTTGCTGGCTCGGTGACGATTTCCGCGCTCAGACCGTCAACGTTACGAGTGGATTTGCGTGACAGGATCGTCACCATCACCTGTGACGCTGGTTGCGTGGTCGGGGAGTTATTGTCACGGGTATCTACGTCTCATCTGCCTGTGATGCGTTGCCGAGCTCGATCGTCACCGTAACGTGTTTCGCTGGTTGCTGGCTCGGTGACGATTTCCGCGCTCAGACCGTCAACGTTACGAGTGGATTTGCGTGACAGGATCGTCACCATCACCTGTGACGCTGGTTGCGTGGTCGGGGAGTTATCGTCACGGGTAACTCTCATCTGACTGTGATGCCCTGCCGAGCTCGATCGTCACCGTAACGTGTTTCGCTGGTTGCTGGCTCGGTGACGATTTCCGCGCTCAGACCGTCAACGTTACGCGAGGGGATTTGCGTGACAGGATCGTCACCATCACCTGTGACGCTGGTTGCGTGGTCGGGGAGTTATCGTCACGGGTAACTACGTCTCATCTGACTGTGATGCGTTGCCGAGCTCGATCGTCACCGTAACGTGTTTCGCTGGTTGCTGGCTCGGTGACGATTTCCGCACTCAGGCCGTCAACGTTACGAGTGGATTTGCGTGACAGGATCGTCACCATAACCTGTGACGCTGGTTGCGTGGTCGGGGAGTTATCGTCACGGGTAACTACGTCTCATCTGACTGTGATGCGTTGCCGAGCTCGATCGTCACCGTAACGTGTTTCGCTGGTTGCTGGCTCGGTGACGATTTCCGCGCTCAGACCGTCAACGTTACGCGAGTGGATTTGCGTGACAGGATCGTCACCATCACCTGTGACGCTGGTTGCGTGGTCGGGGAGTTATTGTCACGGGTATCTACGTCTCATCTGCCTGTGATGCGTTGCCGAGCTCGATCGTCACCGTAACGTGTTTCGCTGGTTGCTGGCTCGGTGACGATTTCCGCGCTCAGACCGTCAACGTTACGAGTGGATTTGCGTGACAGGATCGTCACCATCACCTGTGACGCTGGTTGCGTGGTCGGGGAGTTATCGTCACGGGTATCTACGTCTCATCTGACTGTGATGCGTTGCCGAGCTCGATCGTCACCGTAACGTGTTTCGCTGGTTGCTGGCTCGGTGACGATTTCCGCGCTCAGACCGTCAACGTTACGAGTGGATTTGCGTGACAGGATCGTCACCATCACCTGTGACGCTGGTTGCGTGGTCGGGGAGTTATCGTCACGGGTATCTACGTCTCATCTGACTGTGATGCGTTGCCGAGCTCGATCGTCACCGTAACGTGTTTCGCTGGTTGCTGGCTCGGTGACGATTTCCGCGCTCAGACCGTCAACGTTACGAGTGGATTTGCGTGACAGGATCGTCACCATCACCTGTGACGCTGGTTGCGTGGTCGGGGAGTTATCGTCACGGGTAACTACGTCTCATCTGCCTGTGATGCGTTGCCGAGCTCGTTCGTCACCGTAACGTGTTTCGCTGGTTGCTGGCTCGGTGACGATTTCCGCGCTCAGACCGTCAACGTTACGAGTGGATTTGCGTGACAGGATCGTCACCATCACCTTTGACGCTGGTTGCGTGGTCGGGGAGTTATCGTCACGGGTATCTACGTCTCATCTGACTGTGATGCGTTGCCGAGCTCGATCGTCACCGTAACGTGTTTCGCTGGTTGCTGGCTCGGTGACGATTTCCGCGCTCAGACCGTCAACGTTACGCGAGTGGATTTGGGTGACAGGATCATCACCATCACCTGTGACGCTGGTTGCGTGGTCGGGGAGTTATTGTCACGGGTATCTACGTCTCATCTGCCTGTGATGCGTTGCCGAGCTCGATCGTCACCGTAACGTGTTTCGCTGGTTGCTTGCTCGGTGACGATTTCCGCGCTCAGACCGTCAACGTTACGAGTGGATTTGCGTGACAGGATCGTCACCATCACCTGTGACGCTGGTTGCGTGGTCGGGGAGTTATTGTCACGGGTATCTACGTCTCATCTGCCTGTGATGCGTTGCCGAGCTCGATCGTCACCGTAACGTGTTTCGCTGGTTGCTGGCTCGGTGACGATTTCCGCACTCAGGCCGTCAACGTTACGAGTGGATTTGCGTGACAGGATCGTCACCATCACCTGTGACGCTGGTTGCGTGGTCGGGGAGTTATCGTCACGGGTAACTACGTCTCATCTGACTGTGATGCGTTGCCGAGCTCGATCGTCACCGTAACGTGTTTCGCTGGTTGCTTGCTCGGTGACGATTTCCGCGCTCAGACCGTAAACGTTACGAGTGGATTTGCGTGACAGGATCGTCACCATCACCTGTGACGCTGGTTGCGTGGTCGGGGAGTTATCGTCACGGGTAACTACGTCTCATCTGACTGTGATGCCCTGCCGAGCTCGATCGTCACCGTAACGTGTTTCGCTGGTTGCTGGCTCGGTGACGATTTCCGCGCTCAGACCGTCAACGTTACGAGTGGATTTGCGTGACAGGATCGTCACCATCACCTGTGACGCTGGTTGCGTGGTCGGGGAGTTATCGTCACGGGTAACTACGTCTCATCTGACTGTGATGCCCTGCCGAGCTCGATCGTCACCGTAACGTGTTTCGCTGGTTGCTGGCTCGGTGACGATTTCCGCGCTCAGACCGTCAACGTTACGCGAGTGGATTTGCGTGACAGGATCGTCACCATCACCTGTGACGCTGGTTGCGTGGTCGGGGAGTTATCGTCACAGGTAATTCTCATCTGACTGTGATGCCCTGCCGAGCTCGATCTTCACCGTAACGTGTTTCGCTGGTTGCTGGCTCGGTGACGATTTCCGCGCTCAGACCGTCAACGTTACGAGTGGATTTGCGTGACAGGATCGTCACCATCACCTGTGACGCTGGTTGCGTGGTCGGGGAGTTATTGTCACGGGTATCTACGTCTCATCTGCCTGTGATGCGTTGCCGAGCTCGATCGTCACCGTAACGTGTTTCGCGTCGGGGAGTTATCGTCACGGGTAACTACGTCTCATCTGACTGTGATGCCCTGCCGAGCTCGATCGTCACCGTAACGCGTTTCGCTGGTTGCTTGCTCGTTGACGATTTCCGCGCTCAGACCGTCAACGTTACGAGTGGATTTGCGTGACAGGATCGTCACCATAACCTGTGACGCTGGTTGCGTGGTCGGGGAGTTATCGTCACGGGTAACTACGTCTCATCATCACACCTGATGGCTAGCCCGAGCTCGCGCGTCCCACCTCCCTAACGGGTTTTGCTGTTACTCCTTCTCGCTGTATCAGGTGGAAACCCCCAAATAAAAAGAACGAACATAAGAAAGTTTACAAACGATAGTAGGCCATTCGGCCCATCTTGCTCTTTGGTTGTTAGTATCTTATTGATCCCATAATCTCATCAAGTAGCGTCTTGATGGTTCCCAGGGTGTCAGCTTCCACAAAATTACTGGGGAGTTGATTCCAGACCCTCACAATTCTCTGTGTAAAAAGTGTCTCCTATTTTCTGTTCTGAATGCCCTTTTGTCTAATCTCCATTTGTGACCCCTGGTCCTTGTTTTTTTTTTCAGGCTGAAAAAGTCCCTTGGGTCGACACTGTCAATACCTTTTAGAATTTTGAATGCTTGAATTAGGTCGCCACGTAGTCTTCTTTGTTCAAGACTGAACAGATTCAATTCTTTTAGCCTGTCTGCATATGACATGCCTTTTAAAGCCTGGAATAATTCTGGTCGCTCTTCTTTGCACTCTTTCTAGAGCAGCAATATCCTTTTTATAGCGAGGTGACCAGAACTGAACACAATATTCAAGATGAGGTCTTACTAGTGCATTGTACAGTTTTAACATTACTTTCCCTTGATTTAAATTCAACACTTTTCACAATGTATCCGAGCATCTTGTTAGCCTTTTTTATAGCTTCCCCACATTGTCTAGATGAAGACATTTCTGAGTCAACAAAAACTCCTAGGTCTTTTTCATAGATTCCTTCTCCAATTTCAATATCTCCCATATGATATTTATAATGTACATTTTTATTTCCTGCGTGCAGTACCTTACACTTTTCTCTATTAAATGTCATTTGCCATGTGTCTGCCCAGTTCTGAATCTTGTCTAGATCATTTTGAATGACCTTTGCTGCTGCAACAGTGTTTGCCACTCCTCCTACTTTTGTGTCGTCTGCAAATTTAACAAGTTTGCTTACTATACCAGAATCTAGATCATTAATGTAGATTAGGAATAGCAGAGGACCTAATACTGATCCCTGTGGTACACCACTGGTTACCACACTCCATTCTGAGGTTTTACCTCTAATCAGTACTTTCTGTTTTCTACATGTTAACCACTCCCTAATCCATGTACATGTGTTTCCTTGAATCCCAACTGCGTTCAGTTTGAGAATTAATCTTTTGTGCGGGACTTTGTCAAAAGCTTTCTGGAAATCTAAATAAACCATGTCATATGCTTTGCAATTATCCATTATCGATGTTGCATCCTCAAAAAAATCAAGCAAGTTAGTTAGACACGATCTCCCTTTCCTAAAACCATGTTGACTGTCTCCCAGTACCCTGTTACCATATAGGTAATTTTCCATTTTTGGATCTTATTATAGTTTCCATAAGTTTGCATATAATAGAAGTCAGGCTTATTGGTCTGTAGTTACCTGGTTCAGTTTTGTTTCCCTTTTTGTGGATCGGTATTACTTTTGCAATTTTCCAGTCTGTCA